>NC_041018.1:24832697-25118031 GCF_004193775.1 Glycine soja | reverse complement strand
CATCTTCATACAAGATGCAAAATTTTAGATAAAACTTGTTCTCTCATTGTGGATAGTGGATCTTGTTGCAATTGTTATACACAGATTAGGTTTTCCAATGAACCTCACTATCATTCCCACTTAAAAACCTTATAAACTTCAATGGCTCAATGAGCAAGGGGGAAATGATAGTTAACCAACAAAGTGAAGGTACCTTTCTCCCATTGGGGACATATAAGGATGAAATTAATGTATATAGTTCCCATGGAGGCAGGGAATATTCTTTAGAACCATGGCAATTTGATAGGAAGATCATTTACAAATGGCCTAACTAATGAGATTCAACCCTCACCCATCTTGGCACTAAATTTTGTTGTGCAATCCCTCAAAACACCCATTTCACAGGTGCCAGAGATCAACTAACTATGAAAGATAAGAGGATGAGGAAGAAAAACTAGAAAAACAAAAATAAAAAGAAGGAATAGTAAGGCCTTGTCTTCCAGGGCCAAGGGGTAAGGAAAAGGAAAAGGATTCCTCCAAGAAGATTGTTAAAAGGAAAATCATTTTGCAACAAAAGTGATATTAAAAAGAGGCACTCCTTCTTAAACAACTTTCTACCTTTTCCTATCAAGGGAAACATCCTTAGCACTGCCACAATTCCTACATTTGAGACCTTACCCCTAAAGGTCCCCCAAGAACTCTTTACATGAATTTGGTAGAATTTACCCAAAGAGATACCCCCTGCGCTACCTCCTCTAAGGGGAATAGGAAACACCAAATAGAATTCTAGTCCTTGGAGCAAGCCGTTCATAAGGCCAGCCTATAGGACTAATCCTTCAGGAGACTAAAGGACGATAGAGTCTCAGGTAAAAGAATTGTTGAAGAAGGGCTGGGTCCAGAGAGCCTAAGCCCATGTGGTGTGCAGTGTTGTTGGGTGCCCAAAAAGTGGACGTGGAAATGTGTACAGAATTGCCAGGGGCCATCAACAACATCACTGTAAAGTTAAGGCACCCATCCTAGACTTGAGATTTGCTTACTGATGGAGTTGCCATGGTGCCAATATCTTTTCAAAAATTGATGTTAAAAATGGGTATCACAAATAGGATGACAAAGGGTGATGAGTGGAAAACCGCTTTCAAGGACCAAAAATCTTGGTTTGTATGAATGGCTAGTTGATGCCTTTTGGGCTCACTAATGCACCCAAGCAACCTTTATGAGGCTATGCATCATGTCTTAAGGGTTTCATAGTAGATTTGTATTGTTTATTTTGATGATATTTTAAGTGTACTAGGAGGCCTAGATGATCACTTGGGACATCTCAGGCAAGTTCTTTCAGTCCTTAGAAAACACCCTCTATGCAAATATAGAGAAGTGGTACTTTTTGTCTTGTAGATAAATAGTTTTCTTAGGGTTGTAGTTGGTAAAGAAATGGGGTCCAAACATGACCCTGTTGAAAATTCAAGGCCATCCAAGAATGCCCACCCCAAAAAGTGGGAGATATTAGGAGACTTCCATGGTTGGCAAGCTTCTATAGAAGGTCGAATATCCTAATTTCTCTTACAATTGCATCACCTCTCATATGAGCTAGTGAAAGAAGAATGTGGCATTTAACCTGGGTGAAAAAGACAAGAGCAAAGCCTTTGCTTTGCTCAAGAAAAGCTTACTAAGGCACCTGTTCTAGCTCTTCCTGACTTTTCTAAAACATTTTGAGCTAGACTGTGATGCCTCTGAGTGGGAGTTGGAGCTGTTTTGTTGCAAGGTGGGCACCCTATTGCTATTTAGTGAAAAACTTCATGGATGCGACCCTTTTAACTACCCCACCATAAATGATAAAGAGCTTTATGCCTAATTAAGGAGACACTCCGACTATAGGGGAACATTACCATTGTTTCCACGAATTTGTCATTCAAGTGATCATCAATCACTTAAGTTCATTAGAGGCAAAGCAAGTTAAACAAAGGCATGCAAAATGGTAGAGTACCTAGAGAATTTCCATAGTGTTATCCAAAACAAAAAGAGGAAAAACAAAATGTGGTAGCTGATGCCCTCTCTAGGAGGACATACATTGTTTTGCTTCACTAGGAGCTTCAAATTTTTAGGATTTGATAACAAATGAGGGATTGTATGCTTTAGGATGAGCATTTCTTCTCCCATTTACAAGAGTTGTTGGGAAAAAAGGCCCAAGCATTGGATACTATTTGGCGAGGCGGTATTTGCTTCAAAGAGGGAAAGCTTGGCATACCCCAAGAACCATCAGTAAAAATTACTGTGAAGGAGAGCCATGAGGGTAGGGCTCATGGGCCAACTTTGGATAACAAGACCCTTGTCTTACTCAAAGAAAAGTTCTATTGGCCCCATATGAGAAAAGATAATGTCCATAAGCATTGCCACTAGGTGGCTTGTTTACAAGCCAAGTCTAGGGTGATTGCCTCATGGGCTATTACCCACACCTTTTCCCATTTCCATCTGCACCTTGGTAGACATTAGTACTGGACTTGTCCTTGGGCTCCCTAGAACCCAAAGAGGTGAAGACTCTATCTTTGTAGTGGTGGATAGGTTTAGCAAATGGCACACTTTATACCATGCCACAAGGTGGATGATGCTTCCATAATCCTCAAAACTCTGTTTAGGGAAGTTGTGAGACTCCCAGGTTTTGCCTAGGACCATTGTGTCAGATAGAGATGCTAAGTTCCTTGCCATTCTGGAAAAACATTATGGGCTAAGTAGGAACTAAGCTTCTTTTCTCTACCATTGGCATCCACAAACTGAATGGGCAAACAGAGGGTAGTGAATAGGTCTTTATCCACTCCTTTAAGGCGCTCTTCAAAAGCAACCATAAGTCTTTGGGATGAGTATCTTCCTTCATGTAGAATTTGCCTACAATAGGGGGGGTTCATAGAACCACCAACAAATCGCCTTTGAGGTTGTCTATGGGTTCAATCCCTTAACACCCTTAGAACCTCATTCCCCTCCCACTTGCACTTTCTTTATATACATAAAGAAGGGAATCTACGTCAGAGTTGTAAAGAAGTGCCATGAGAGGGTTAAGACCCAAATAGAGAACCAAACAAAGGTGTATTCAACTTAAGGGCAATAGAGGAAGAAAAGGAGCTAGTTCTTAATGAGGGCGGACTGGTTGGCTCCGATCTTAGGAAGGAAAGATCCCTACTAAAAGAAATCCAAGCTTAGCCCAAGAGGGATGGACCTTTTCAGGTCTTGGAAGAGCGATCACAATGAATAATGCCTATGGTTGGACCTCCAAAGCAGTATGGAGTCAGCACCACTTTTAATATTTCTGATTTTAATTCCTTCTGCAGGTGGAGCTATATAGAGGAGGAGAACCAACAGATTTGAGTCAAAATCCTCTTCAAGGGGGAGGGGATGATGCAATCCTCCCTAGGAAAGGACAGTTACCAGAGCCATGAGCAAGAGGCTCCAAGAGGATTGGGCTTAGAGTTGATAAAGAAGCCTTAGTTCTCCATGAACCTTTAGGGTAGATTTTTGAGCCCATGGCCAAGTTGGCGTCCACTCTTCTGTTTTAAATAGTAGAATAGATTGTTTTCTATTTTGGGCCTTGTATTTTGGCCATTCTACTAGTATAGGTTTTAGCCTTGTATTTCAGGGCATTTTGAGTAGTCTTTGTAGTAGTTTTTTTGTATTTTCATGTTTTTTTGTCGATGGGGTGAGCTTAGCTATTATAGGGGTGTGTAGCTAAGCTCTAGCTTCTCAAGAAAGCTTCTCAAGGAGGTGGCTTAGTTTTTAGATGGGTGTGTGTAGCTAAGCTCTAGCTTTCTCAAGGAAGCTTCTCAAGGAGGTGAGCTTATTTTTAGATGTGTGTGTGTAGCTAAACTCTAGCTTCTCAAGAATTTTCTCAAAGAAACTTCTCAAGGAAGTTTCTTAAGAAAGCTTCTCAAGGAAGTTTCTTAGAAAGCTTCTCAAGGAAGCTACCTAGTCTATAATAAAAGCATGTGTAACACTTGTTGTAAACTTTGATGAATGAAAGTCTTATGAGATACACTTCAAAGTTCCCACTTCTTTCCCTCTTTTATTCTTCAATTTCGTGCTCCCCCCTTCTCTCTTTCTTTTCCTCCATTAAAGCATCCTCTTCAAGCTTCTTATCCAAGCAATTCTTGGTGGTGAAGCTTCCTTCTTCCTTGGCTTATTCCCTAGTGATGGTGGCCTCCCCAGGAAAATTTCCAATCAAAGGAAAAAAGGAAGCAAGAAAATTCCCAATCAAAGAATGGGAGAAAGAAAAAAAAAAAAAAAAAAAAGAGAAGAAGAAAGGGAAGAAAGTTCCCGATCAAAAAAAAAAATAATATGCAGAAAGGTCTTCGGACCGGACAATATCTGAACAATACAGGATTGTCACCAAATGAATAAAAAGAAGGAAAGGAAACCACGACCTAAAATGGTCTTCTCCTTTGATTACCAACCAAAATCCCGTGCGCTAGCGACTTTTTCGCCCCGCACTAAACAAAAAAACAGAAAAAGAAAAGCCAACAAAAATCAAAAGCCAAAAACACACAAAAGCCGAAAAAACCCACCAAAAGAACCCATTCCCAAGGGAAGCCCTATTGATCCATGATCACGCATGTAATTTTTGATTGATAGGAAATAATTTGCAAAGTCAAGTCATGACATATCTATGGTTCGGAATTAGGATGAAACACTTACCTGTGCAAGATTGATACACTTTGAGTGATTTTCTTCTATTTTTGTCGAACCCAGTGTTTCCTCTAAATGGTCATTTAGAAACAAAATGCTAACATCCAAATCTCATTTATGGTTATGGGAGATTTCATCAGCAGACTCTCCTTCCCCGGTAGACGCATTGTTTTTCACTCAAAAAAGCATATGCTGCTCTAAATCAGTTGGAATATTTGTCTCTTTGCTAAAGCATGTTTGCATTTTAGTGGAGAAAACACCGAGACTTTTTCAAGTCTCACAAGTTATCCAGAACTACGTAGGTCTGAGTTCCTCATTGGAGGATACGTAGGAGCAAGAGCCTCGCTTTTGTCGACCACACCGCCTTTTGTTGCCATGACTCAAGAGCTGGTAGCCCGCGGAGACACCTTATGGTTATCCGCACCTCGTCATTCAGTGACCCCAAGTGTGATTCACGAGCAGAGACCAATATGGTCATCTGCACCCTTTCCAGAGATGTAGGCATCTTCTGGTGGAATCATTTTCAAGTCTCACAAGTTATCCAGAACTACGTAGGTCTGAGTTCCTCATTGGAGGATACATAGGAGCAAGAGCCTTGCTTTTGTCGGCCGCCCCATAAACTTTGTCATACTGACCCTGAGGTCATGTGACATGCACCCTTGTATCATCCAGAGGCGGCGGGCCCGATGATACGCGGAGATACCTTACGGTTATCCGCACCCCTTTGTCATCCAGAGGCGGCGGGCCCGATGACAAGCAGAGACCAAGTTTGGTAATTCTGCACCCTTATATCATCCAGAGGCGGCGGGCCCGATGATACGCGGAGATACCTTACGGTTATCCGCACCCTTTTGTCATCCAGAGGCGGCGGGCCCGATGACAAGCAGAGACCAAATTTGGTCATTCTGCACCCTTGTATCATCCAGAGGCGGCGGGCCCGATGATACGCGGAGATACCTTACGGTTATCCGCACCCTTTTGTCATCCAGAGGCGGCGGGCCCGATGACAAGCAGAGACCAAATTTGGTCATTTTACACCCTTGTATCATCCAGAGGCGGCGGGCCCGATGATACACGGAGATACCTTACGGTTATCCGCACCCTTTTGTCATCCAGAGGCGGCGGGCCCGATGATACGCGGAGATACCTTACGGTTATCCGCACCCTTGTGTCATCCAGAGGCGGCGGGCCCGATGACAAGCAGAGACCAAATTTGGTCATTCTGCACCCTTGTATCATCCAGAGGCGGCGGGCCCGATGATACGCGGAGATACCTTACGGTTATCCGCACCCTTTTGTCATCCAGAGGCGGCGGGCCCGATGATACGCGGAGATACCTTACGGTTATCCGCACCCTTTTGTCATCCAGAGGCGGCGGGCCCGATGACAAGCAGAGACCAAATTTGGTCATTCTGCACCCTTGTATCATCCAGAGGCGGCGGGCCCGATGATACGCGGAGATACCTTACGGTTATCCGCACCCTTTTGTCATCCAGAGGCGGCGGGCCCGATGACAAGCAGAGACCAAGTTTGGTCATTCTGCACCCTTGTATCATCCAGAGGCGGCGGGCCCGATGATACGCGGAGATACCTTACGGTTATCCGCACCCTTTTGTCATCCAGAGGTGGCGGGCCCGATGACAAGCAGAGACCAAGTTTGGTCATTCTGCACCCTTGTATCATCCAGAGGTGGCGGGCCCGATGATACGCGGAGATACCTTACGGTTATCCGCACCCTTTTGTCATCCAGAGGCGGCGGGCCCGATGACAAGCAGAGACCAAATTTGGTCATTCTGCACCCTTGTATCATCCAGAGGCGGCGGGCCCGATGATACGCGGAGATACCTTACGGTTATCCGCACCCTTTTGTCATCCAGAGGCGGCGGGCCCGATGACAAGCAGAGACCAAGTTTGGTCATTCTGCACCCTTGTATCATCCAGAGGCGGCGGGCCCGATGATACGCGGAGATACCTTACGGTTATCCGCACCCTTTTGTCATCCAGAGGCGGCGGGCCCGATGACAAGCAGAGACCAAGTTTGGTCATTCTGCACCCTTGTATCATCCAGAGGCGGCGGGCCCGATGATACGCGGAGATACCTTACGGTTATCCGCACCCTTTTGTCATCCAGAGGCGGCGGGCCCGATGACAAGCAGAGACCAAATTTGGTCATTCTGCACCCTTGTATCATCCAGAGGCGGCGGGCCCGATGATACGCGGAAATACCCGAGTGGTTATCCGTATAAAACATTCTTTTGCTATCTGTAAGACAGAACGCTTGATAGCATGCAGAGGCTGACATAGTCTTCTGCACCTTTTGTTCCTCCGGGAACAACAAGTCATTTACATGCGGAAATTTCATGGTCACCCGTGACTCGTCAACCGAGAGGAGCAAAATTAGTGTCATACACTGATTTTTGTCCGGGGACCTTTGCTTGATGACATGCGACCATTCTTTGGTCCTTGTGAGGTGCTTGGCATCCATCATTAGGCAATTTGTGAAATTCTAGGAACGACAAGTCATGGTCACCCGTGACTCTGGTCAACCGAGAGGAGCGAAATTAGTGTCATACACTGATTTTCGTCCGGGGACCTTTGCTTGATGACGTGCGACCATTCTTTGGTCCTTGTGAGGTGCTTGGCACCCATCATTAGGCAATTTGTGATATTCTGGGAACAACAAGTCATTTGCATGTGGAGATTTTATGGTCACCCGCGACTCTCGTCAATCGAGAGGAACGAAATTAGTGTCTTATCTTTACTTTCCTTTTATCTCCAATAAAAGACAAGTAAAGAGGGGCAACTGTCATACCCTAATTTCGTCCGGGGACCTTTGCTTGATGACATGCGACCTTTCTTTGGTCCTTGTGAGGTGCTTGGTACCCATCATTAGGCAATTTGTGAAATTCCAGGACATGCCGAAAAACCAAAAAAATATTGATGCACAATCCGTAAGTTTCCGTGACACACCGGAAATCAAATGGAAGCATCGTTGTATAATTAAGTGAGGTTCCGTAACATTCCGTAAGTCAAAAGGGGAATGATTATGTAATCCGCAAGGTTCCGTAACCTTACGGAAAGAAAACAAGTATCGTTACGAAATTCGTAAGTTTCCGTAACTTTACGAAAAAAAGAATCACCAAAAAAAAGCAGAGGGGGGTGTACTTGGTAAAAATGGGGGTGCAAATAGCACCCAGGCCCACTTGGGCCCTCCAGAATATTCCTCTAGAAGGCTGTTGCTTCTGGAGGAAGCAACCTGGCTCGCCTGGGCGAGCTGAGCTCGCCTGGGCGAGCTGGGCGGCAACCACCTCCCCTATTTTGCTATAAATAGGGGAGGAAGTGAAGAAGAAAAGGGTTCAGCCCCTTTGGCACTTCTCTCCCTTTCGAATTTGCTCGGAAAAATTGTTTCCGTGAAGAAAATCTAAGCCGAGGCGCTTCCGAAACGTTTCCGTAACGTTTTCCGTGAAGAATTTCGCAAAGGTTTCAACCGTTCTTCGACGTTCTTCATTCGTTCTTCATCGTTCTTCGATCTTCAACGGGTAAGTACCTCGAACCAAGCTTTTCGATTCATTCTATGTACCCGTAGTGGTCCACATTGTGTTTCGTGCATTTTTATTCTCGTTTTGTTTACTTTTTATACCCCCTGTTGACGTGCTTAAGCCATTTTACTTAAGTCATTTCTCGCTTAACTTAAAAATAAAATAAATTTCCACCGAACGTTTGAATTGTATTATCCATTAACTTCGGTTAAAATAAATTCCGACCGTTCGGTCGTGCCGTAACCACGTTGGAAATCAAAAAGAGGTAAAAAATAATATAATAATCAAAAAGACATCTTTTAGTAAAATAAAGCGGAAAATCAATCGGACGTTTTCTCTTTGGGATTTCTCATTCTTAATCGAATTGATTAATAACTAAAGTGAAACTAAAGGCTAAAATCAATTCGCCTAGTCAAGCTCGTCCATAAAAATAGGCTTTTGAAGTTTGTCATTTCATTTTCTCACTAAGTAAAATGGATCATTTTTAAGGTCCAACGCCTTAAAATGATCACCTCTTAAAGTAAAAAAGAATCACTTGATAAAAAAGAACTACGTAGGTCTGATTTTCTCATCCCAAATTGAGGAATACGTAGGAGCAAAGGGAAACACCCTTGTCGACCATAAAAAGAGAAAATATAAAAAGGGTATAAAGGATATAGAGACATAAAAAGGGAACATAAAAAATCAAAGTCATGTTTGCACATTTGATTAAAGGCTGCCGTCCCTTGGGGCGGACGTATGGGGTGCTAATACCTTCCCCGTGCGTAAATACAACTCCCGAACCTTTCACTTAAAAGTTCGTAGATCGCGTCTTTTCCGGTTTTTCCGACGTTTTCCTCAAATAAACGTTGGTGGCGACTCCGCGCGTATTCCTTTCGTGGAACACGCATCCCACGAGTCACGCGTCGCCCTCCCGCCGAAGGGTAGGTTGCGACACCGTCAAGGACAATCGAGGAAAATGGGCCCCAAACTACGAAGGGCCTTTTGTTGTGAAGAGGGCTTTTTCCGGAGGGGCCCTGGTGCTTACCAACATGGATGGCGAAGAGCTACCTTCGCTTGTGAATTCTGATGTCGTCAAGCGATATTATGCTTAGAATCTGGGGCAATTAAGGATGTCGCTGCATGTTCTTTATCTTTACGTGTTTTCTGGATTTCCCCAGGGGTTCCCCGTCTACTATATCTCTCGTTACAATCTTTCATAGAAATGAACGTGGATTCGAGGCTTTAGTCCTCACGTTGGTTTCAAACCTTGCATTAATTTGTGATCACCTGAGCCCTTCCGCTCATTTCATGGGATGCCCCAAGCGCTTAATTAAAATTGAACCTAAACCAACTTTCGCTAAAATTCGCTGCATTTGAAAACATTCATGCATACGCATATGCATGCATATTGTTGTGGTAAAACAGGGGCAGGATCATCGTGAGCTACCTTCTGGGGTGGGGACAAAACATGAACAACAGAAACCAACCAAGGTAAGACAGCGACGCGGTCAGGATTGGCCATACCTGGTTGTTTATTACTTGCAGGTACTTAGGAACGGATGCAACTGGGGATGGGGTCACGACCGACTGATCGTCGCCCCTTCTCTACGCTAAACAAGCAGAGAACGCTGCTGCAAGGCAGCCCCGTATCCTTTGTATTCGCAGTTTTCTTTTACTATTTGTTTGTTTTAAAAATAAGTAATCAACGCCTAATTCTAACTTAAGTAAGTTCAAGTTAGGCAAAACGCTAACCCATAAGGAAGGAGGGGACATGGTTAATGTTCCTCTCAAAAAAAAAAAAAAGTGCAGGTTAGCTCGCCTGGGCGAGCTGAGCTCGCCTAGGTGAGCAACCCCTGCACCAAAATATAAAAGTGACGAAAGGGGGGACGTTTTTGCATTCAAAAACTTCTTTTCCCCCCTTTCAAAAGCCATAGCCACGGAATTTACGAGTTTGCACCCCTAGGGTCTCTACTTTTCGCATTCTTCGATTCCGTTTTGCGCTTTTATTCATCACCAACAAGTAAGTGTTCCATCCTTAAGCTTTCTAGCTTTTCATTGGTGTATTTTGATCTCCTTTTGGTGCTCTAAATTGTGGGAATGTGCTCAAATATGTGGGGCAATTTTGGTTTGTTTTCTTGCTTGATTGGGTCGAATTGGGGGTTTGTATGAGATGGCCCTAGGCCTATAATGCATTTTGAAGCAATGGGATATGCCACATTATCCCCGTTCTCTTGCTATTAATGCCTAAACGCGCGCCCACCAAGTGTTCGGTGAAATGCCTCAATGGCATTAGCGCGTGGTTTTCATAGGGAAACAACCCATGGGGCATTTTGGTTTGCACATATTTTCTATTATTTTGGGACATGCATTCATTTCCGAAAGGGCTAGAGTAATTGCCCCACATATATCCTAGGGCCTAGGAACCAAAGTTTTTATGCAAAAGAACACAAGAGTGGGTGCATATTGGGTAAAGTTACCCTTTTCGGCCGGCAATCAGCTATGAGCCACGCTACAATAATTTCCCTATGCCTAGATGTTTAGGAATTTTGCTCATCATAAATGTGTAGGTTTAGAATAGGTAGCATAATACCTTTGGCAATTTACACTTTGGGTGTGGTAGCAAAATACTTGAATGTATGTACATGTAATTTTGGGTAGTCAAAATGTCTCACAAAAAAATATATACACATTGCATGTTATGAAAAGAAAATACATTACAAAAAATACCTTTTAATTTGAATACAATTTTAGTCAGCAAAATGAAATATACTTGAATTTGCATGCGGCTTTAGGTAGTAAAAACACTTGAATAAAGCATGAAATGTAGCACCTTATTGTGTAGATAGCCAAGATTCATCACAAAGTTTGTATATGCATAGGTATTAGAAATACCAGAATGTGCACGTGTGCAATTTTTTGTAGCCAAGATGCTTTGAGTATGCATGTATGTAAATTTAGCCAAGGAAGTGCATGTGATGTAGGTAGCAAATACACCTTGGAAGTACATATAAATAATCTAGGTAACAAAGGTGCCTTGATTGTGCATGGGTGCATTTTTCTTAGTTAGAAGAATATCTTGTGCGAGTGAATGTTCGTAAGGAAGTGTGTGCATGAGTTTGCTCTAAATTTACATTGATGTTTGTGTTTATTGAAGGAGGTTGTACGCCATTTTTGTTTTAAGAGTAGCATTTCTTGGTAAAACTAACTTTCCGAATGTTTGCCTTCGCAGGAAATGGCCCTGAGGAAGCTTGCCTCAAAGAGGTCCAGGAAGGATAAGGCGGCCGAAGGAACTAGTTCCGCTCCTGAGTATGACAGTCACCGCTTTAGGAGCGCCGTACACCAGCAATGCTTCGAGGCCATCAAGGGATGGTCATTTCTCTGGGAGCGACGCGTCCAGCTCAAGGACGACGAGTATACGGATTTCCAGGAGGAGATAGGTCGCCGGCGGTGGGCATCACTAGTTACCCCCATGGCCAAGTTCGATCCAAAAATAGTCCTCAAATTTTATGCCAATGCTAGGCCAACAGAGGAGGGCGTGCGTGACATGAGGTCCTGGGTAAGGGGTCAGTGGATCCCGTTTGATGCCGATGCTATCGGCCAGCTCCTGGGATATCCGTTAGTGTTGGAAGAGGGCCAGGAGTGCGAGTATGGCCAGAGGAGGAACTGGTCTGATGGGTTCGATGAGGAGGCTATCGCTCAGTTGCTATGTATACCGGGGCAGGATTTTGCCCGGACTGCTGCCGGAAGGCGGGTGCGGATCATGAGCACCAACATGACCACCCTGACTCAGATATGGATGACTTTGCTGCTCAGCAACAACCTGCCCACCGATCATAATTCCAACCTCCCCCTGCCGAAGTGTCAGCTGCTGTACACCATCTTGACGCGGATGAGCGTCCATGTGGCGCAGTTGATCGCTGATGCCATCTATATTTTTGCAGGTATGGCGCCTACTAGGCACCCTTTGGACCCAGATAAGTCCAACAGGGCCCTGGGATTTCCCGCACTGATCACAGGACTCTGCCAGTCGTTTGGAGTCCCCGTGGCACCTACCAAGGTGATTCGGCCGCCCATCACCCGGGCTTTTATTGAGAAGTACTGCACCCAGAGACAGGCTCAGGGGGATCCTCCACAGGCCGCGGGCGCGCCACCACCACCTCATCAGGCTGGCCCGGCTGGGTCATTTGACATGGAGCAGTATTTACGGCATTTGGTTCGCCAACAGGCAGCCAACCACAGGGCACATGTGTAGACCCATGATTGTCTATACCAGATGAGCCTCAGCATGCAGAGCCAGGGCTTCGCTTCTTTTTCATGCCCCACTCCAGACAAGTTCAGGGCAGAGGTCGCATGGCCCGGGGATTGGCCCGAGGCCCAAGCAGGAGGGGCGCCCCCAGAAGCTCCCGGCGATGGAGAGGAGGCCCACGAAGACGAGGAGATGGCCGATTTGCTTGACTTCTTGGGAGGGAGTGGAGCTACATGACTGGGAGATCCCCAGATTCATGTTTTCTTTCGTATTTCTTTTATCATTTATATGTTATGTTTTGACTTGAGAGACTAATGTTTGTTTTTGTTGTTTCGATTGTCATTTGTACAGCGCATACATTTTTGTTTGGATTGTTGCGTTAGTGTTTATATATCATTACTATCAATGATGTTTGAAATTCTGGAACCGTGTAGAGTTCTTCGTTTAGGAACATCGTCCAACAATACAGGGTTGTGGTTTCCTTTCCTTCCTTTTGTTCATTTGGTGACAATTCTGTATTGTTCAGATATTGTCTGGTCCAACGACCTTTCTGTTTTTTTATTTTCTTATTTTTATTTTTATCATGATTTTTGTTTGTTTTATTTTATTATTATTATATTTTTTTTTTGGACGATGTTCCTAAACGAAGAACTCTACACGGTTCCAGAATTTCAAACATCATTGATAGTAATGATATATAAACACTAACGCAACAATCCAAACAAAAATGTATGCGCTGTACAAATGACAATCGAAACAACAAAAACAAACATTAGTCTCTCAAGTCAAAACAATAACATAGAATAAAAATGACAAAAGAAATATGAAAGAAAACATGAATCTGGGGATCTCCCAGTCACGTATCTCCACTCCCTCCCAAGAAGTCAAGCAAATCGGCCATCTCCTCATCCTCGTGGGCTTCTTCTCCATCGCCGGGAGCTTCTGGGGGTGCGAACTCGTCAATCCCGTGGGTATGGCTTTTGAAAGAGGGGAAAAGAAGTTTTTGAATGTAAAAACGCCCCCTCTTTCGTCATTCTTATAATTTGGTGCAGGGGTGGCTCGCCCAGGCGAGCCCAGCTCGCCCAGGCGAGCTAACTTGCACATTTTTTTTTATTTTTTATTTTTTGAGGGGAATATTAACCATGTCCCCTCCCTTCTCATGGATTAGCATCTTGCCTAACTTGAACTTACTTAGGTTAGAATTAGGCGTTGATTACTTATTTTTTTACTTTTTAAAACAAACAAAAAGTAAAAGAAAGCTGCAAAATACAAAGGATACGGGGCTGCCTTGCAGCGACATTCTCCGCTTGTTTCGCACGGAGAAGGGCAACGATCGGTCGGTCGTGACCCCATCCCCACTTGCGTTCGTCCTTAAGTACCTGCAAGTAATAAACAACCAGGTACGGCCAATCTTGACCGCGTCATTACCCTACCTTGATTGGTTTCTGCCGTTCATGTTTCGTCTCTACTCCAGAAGGTAGCCCAAGGTGATCCTGCCCCTGTTTTACGACAACAATATACATGCGTATGCGTATGCGTATGCATGAATGTTTTCAAACGCAGAAAATTTAGGGAAAGTTGGTTCAGGTTCAATTCTAATTAAGCGCTTGGGGGATCCCATGAACTGAGCGGAAGGGCTCAGGTGATCACAGATTAACGCAAGGTGTGAAACTAACGTGAGGACTAAAAGCCTCGAATCCACGTTCATTTCTTTGAAAGATTGTAACGAGAGATACAACAGACAGGAAATCCGTGGGGGAAATCCAGAAAACGCATAAAGATAAAGAACATGCAGCGACATCCTTAATTGCCCCAGCTTCTAAGCATAATATTGTTTGACGACATCAGAGTTCACGGGTGAAGGTAGCTCTTCGCCATCCATGTTGGTAAGCACCAGGGCTCCTCCGGAAAAAGCCCTCTTCACAACAAAAGGCCCTTCGTAGTTCGGGGCCCATTTCCCTCGATGGTCCTTGACAGCATGGGACATTTTCTTTAGCACAAGGTCTCCCTCATGGAACTTGCGTAAGCGTACTTTCTTGTCGAATGCACTCTTCATTCTTTGCTGGTATAAGCGCCCATGACTCATGGCCGTTACGCGCTTACCCTCAATGAGGTTGAGCTGATCGTAGCGTGTTTGAGCCCACTCTGATTCCTTTAATCCGGATTCTGCCAAGATCCTTAATGACGGGACTTCTACCTCAAACGGTAACACAGCCTCCATCCCATATACCAATGAGAACGGCGTTGCCCCAGTTGACGTTCGCACTGAAGTCTGGTAACCGTGTAACGCGAATGGGAGCATCTCGTGCCAATCCTTGTATGACACGGTCATCTTTTGGATAATCTTTTTGATATTCTTATTGGCCGCTTCCACGGCTCCATTCATCTTTGGCCGGTAGGGCGTGGAATTGTGATGCTGGATTTTAAACTCCTTGCACATTTCTGCCATCATCTTATTATTCAGGTTGGTGCCGTTGTCCGTGATAATCTCCCTTGGCAAACCATATCGGCAGATGATCTCTTTCTTAATGAACCTGACCACCACATTCCTCGTGACATTGGTATATGAAGCCGCCTCAACCCACTTGGTGAAATAATCTATCGCTACGAGGATGAAGCGATGACCATTCGAGGCCTTGGGCTCAATGGCCCCGATGACATCTATTCCCCACATGGAGAAAGGCCAAGGGGCGGACATGACATTCAGAGGATGTGGTGGGGCATTGACATTATCTGCGAATGCTTGACATTTGTGGCACTTCCTCACATGGACACAACAATCACTTTCCATGGTAAGCCAGTAATAACCTGCTCTTAGGATCTTCCTGGCCATAGCATGTCCATTGGCGTGCGTTCCAAACGAGCCCTCATGGACTTCTTCGATCATGTGATTTGCCTCCTTGGCATCCACACACCGCAGGAGTGTCATGTCGTGATTTCTTTTATACAGTATGCTTCCGCTCATGAAGAAACCGGCTGCCAACCTCCTCAATGTCCTTTTATCGTTGTCGGCAATCTCTGGCGGGTATTCTTTGCTTACGACATATCGCTTGATGTCGTAATACCAAGGCTTTCCGTCCCGTTCCACTTCCACTTGGCAACAATGTGCGGGTTTGCCACGACACCAAAATTCAATGTAGGGTAGATCCCCGTGCGGTGTTAGCTGGAACATAGACGCCAACGTAGCAAGTGCATCCGCCATTTGATTTTCCTCGCGGGGAACATGATGGAAGGAGATCTCATCGAAAGTCTTAGCCAATTCCTTGATATAGGCTTTGTAGGGTATCAGCTTGGGATCTCTAGTTTCCCATTCCCCTCTCAGTTGATGGATTACCAACGCTGAGTCGCCGTACACCTTGAGTAGTTTGACATTGGAGTCAATTGCTGCCTGGACGGCTAGGGCACATGCTTCATATTCGGCCATGTTGTTGGTGCAGTCGAATCCTAGCCTGGCTGTGAAAGGTACACATTGATTGTCCGGAGAGACCAACACTGCCCCAACGCCATGACCTAGAATGTTTGACGCTCCGTCAAACCATACAGTCCATTTGTCCCGATCTTCGTCCAACTTTTCCTCGAACAAGGCCATGATGTCCTCATCCGGGAATTCCGGATGCATGGGCTGGTAGTCGTTAAGAGGTTGTTGAGCCAAATAATCTGCCAAAGCGCTTCCTTTTATCGCCTTTTGGGTGACGTAGACTATATCAAACTCAGATAGCAAGACTTGCCACCGGGCGATTCGTCCTGTGAGAGCTGGCTTTCAAAGATGTACTTAACCGGGTCCATTTTGGATATCAACCAGGTAGTATGGCTCAGCATGTACTGCCTTAGGCGATGGGATGCCCATACTAAAGCACAACACGTTCTTTCGAGCAAGGAGTAATTCATCTCACAGGTCGTGAACTTCTTACTTAGGTAGTAAACAGCGCGCTCTTTCTTCCCGGATTCGTCATGTTGCCCCAGCATACACCCCATTGACTCGTCCAAGATTGTCATGTACAAAATGAGAGGCCTTCCAGGTACTGGTGGCATAAGCACGGGAGGATTCATTAGGCACTTTTTGATCCTTCCAAAAGCCTCTTGGCAATCCTCATTCCACCGATCAGTTTGGTTTTTGCGCAAGAGTTTAAACAACGGCTCACAAATGGCGGTGAGCTGCGATATGAATCTGGCAATATAATTCAAGCGCCCCAGGAAACCTCGGACTTGCCTCTCTGTACGGGGTTCTGGCATCTCAAGGATAGCCTTCACTTTTTCGGGGTCTACCTCTATCCCTTTCTGGCTTACAATGAAACCAAGCAATTTCCCTGATTTGACCCCAAAGGTACACTTAGCGGGGTTCAACCTTAATTGATATTTCTTAAGCCTTTCGAACAATTTCGCAGGTTGACAAGGTGTTCTTCCTCGGATTTAGATTTAGCAATTATGTCGTCCACGTAGACCTCGATCTCTTGATGCATCATATCATGGAACAAAGCTACCATGGCCCGTTGATAAGTTGCCCCGCATTCTTGAGTCCAAAGGACATCACCTTGTAACAGAACGTTCCCCACAGGGTGACGAAAGTAGTCTTTTCCATATCCTCGGGCGCCATCTTTATCTGATTGTAACCAGAGAAACCGTCCATGAAGGAAAATAAAGCGAAATTGGCCGTGTTATCTACGAGGATATCGATGTGTGGTAAAGGAAAATTGTCCTTGGGACTGGCCCGATTCAGGTCCCGATAATCTACACACATTCGTACTTTCCCATCTTTTTTAGGAACTGGTACGATGTTGGCAACCCATTCTGGATACCGAGCGACGGCCAGAAATCCAGCGTCAAATTGCTTCTTCACTTCTTCTTTTATCTTCAAGGATGTTTCGGGCTTCATCCTCCTCAGTTTCTGTTTTACCGGGGAACACTCGGGATTTAGAGGTAATCGGTGCTGTACAATGTCAGAACTCAAACCGGGCATATCTTGGTATGACCAAGCAAAGATGTCTTGGTAGTCTTTTAGCAGGATTATTAATTCTTCACGGATAGGTGCGGTAATACCTGTACCTATCTTTACTTCCCTCTTTCCACTGCCAATTCCTAAGTCTACTAGCTCTGTTTCTTCTTGATGAGGCCCCATTTCTTGGTCCTCATGGGCGACCATTCTTTCTAGTTCTGGGGGAAGTCCCACATCCTCATTTCCTTCATCTTCCGTTTGATTCATTTCTTGCTCGAAGTCGATAGACGGGTCCCAGGTATTAGTACCTTCGGGGGACTCGTCATCGGATCTGCCGTTTCAGAAAAAGAAGTAAACATGCAAATGAATGAGAATGGGTAGAGACCAGGAACAGATGAAGAAAGATCCTTGTATTATAAATAAAAAACAAAAGACACAAAGCCTTAACAAAAGGAAAAACTCTAAAGCCTAGGCCCAACTATAGAGCTTTTAAAACCGTAAAGGTTTACATTATGCTTGTTGCTAAATGCCGGGGCGTTCCTCCACTCGCCAATTTCCCAGCTGGAAATCAGGAGGGCATGGTCGTACCAAATCCAAAGTACTCGGAATATCATCTTCGCATATCGCGAACGCTTGACCTTTGTCTCCCGAACCCGCGCTTATAAAGCTTCTACTTATGTGGCAGGGCGGGCTTCCTTCACCTTCTTGTCTCCAACGCGAACTTTGACCATTGTTCTTCCTTCCCGCGATGCTTCTTTTCATGTCCGCCTGAGTGGGCTTATAGCCTAAACCATACTTCCCACGATTTCCTTGGGTATTTATCAGGCTAGTTATGCCGCCGTTGTTTTTTCCTAAACCCATCCCGGGTTCATAACCGTTCCCCAACATAACTCGGGCCATCATTACCGCTGCATCGGACAGACAAGGCTGCCCAAAGAGGGAGTCCACGGAGGAAATGCTGACCACCTCAAAAGACTGGAAAGCAGTTTCTAACGATTCTTCTGCGGCTTCCACATAAGGCATGGAGGATGGGCAGCTTACCAAGATATCTTCCTCGCCTGACACGATGACCAAGTGCCCCTCCACTACGAATTTCAGCTTTTGGTGGAGTGTAGAAGGCACAACTCCCACTGAGTGGATCCACGGGCGCCCCAACAGGCAGCTGTAGGGGGGGTTAATATCCATTATTTGGAAGGTGACTTGACAGGTGTGAGGGCCTATTTGTACTGGGAGATCGATCTCTCCCCTAACCTCTCGGCGAGTGCCGTCGAAGGCCGAACCACCATTGAACTTGGTTTTAAGTGGGAAGCATTGAATGGTAACTTCTCCAAAGTGCTCTTAGGCATCACGTTTAAACTGGAACCATTATCGATGAGCACCTTGGCTACGATATGGTCCATACACTTGACTGATACGTGTAAAGCCTTATTATGCCCTCTCCCCTCGGCGGGGATTTCTTCTTCGGCGAAGGCAAGATAGTTGTTGGCAGTGATATTGTTGACCAGCCCTCCGAAACCTTCTACCGAGATATCTTGGGCCACGTGAGCCTCGTTCAGCACTTTTACTAGCAGAGCCCGATGAGGCTCGGAGCTCATAAGTAACTCCAACAGCGAGACCCTAGCCGGGGTTTTGTTGAGCTGTTCGATAACCTTGAATTCGCTCTGCTGAATTATCCGAAGGAACTCGCTGGCTTCCTCTAGCGACACCTCCTTTCTACCATCCTTTTTCTCCGGGGGCCCCTTTGCTGGAATATCTTTATTCGAAGCGTGGGGTGCTTCGCCATCTTGTTCCTCCACCACTTTTCCTTTTCCCTTGACGTCGGCGGGTTGGACTGGTAGGTCCGGAGGTGCGAACACACGACCACTACGGGTCACACCACTCAGTCCCGTGATATTTGTTACTTTAGCTGACAGCGAGCTGACGTCAGTGACTTCTTCTTCCTTCTTCCCCGGAGGTGTATATCTCCACGGGACCTCATGACTATTTTGGTACGGGAAAGGAACAGGTTTGGCCATTAAGGGGTGTCCGGGCTTTTGCGAAGCTGCGCTTTTAGTGAAGTATATCACCAAGGGTTTGGGCTTCGCAACACCGCTCCCCTCCGTAGATTGCATGCATATATGCTGCTCTTCTTTTCCTTCAATGCCGACTTCCAGTCGACCTTGATCTATCATCCGCTGTAACAATTCCTCTACTTCCAAACACGTCTCCATGTCATGCATCTCGCCGGAATGTAGCAGACAGGAATCCTCCTTACACCCACTATGGGGAATCACACCTCCCTTTTGTAGGGCCTCAAAGATAAACCTCCTAGGGGTTGCCACATCCCTTAAAGGTTTAGACCTGTGCGGCCTATCGGATTCAACTGCATTAACTGCTCCCCCTCCATGATTGGCGAGCGGGTTGGTTCTCACATTGGGCCGATCCTCTTGGAAAGTCAGCCATCCAGCATCCATTAAATGTTGGACCTTGTATTTAAGGGCCAAGCATTTTTCGACGGAATGCCCCGGGACACCCCCATGGTACTTGCAAGTTGCGTTAGGGTCATACCACTTCGGGAAAGGGGGTTCGAGGACCCTTCCGGGAGTTACCACGGCCAAATGATTGGCGATGAGGGATGGCAGAAGATCTTCGTACGTCATTGGGAGTGGGGTGAATTCTGGAAATGGCCTCGGAGGGAAGTTCCTTGTCGTGTTGGAATTACCGGCCGGTCGAGTCGTGTTCGGAGTTGGAACTTGGGGAGCTTCCCTCTGGGTGGGTGCCTTAGGTTGCACGGGTGTTGAACTAGAGGTATTCCCAGTATGAGCCGAGAAGCTTGGGTGATGTTGCGCGTACTGATGGGTACCATGAGGGTTTGCTGGGTTTTGACCCACGCGGGTGTTGAAGAACGGCATGGGCATCTCCCTCCTTCCTTTTTGCCCCTGTTGCCCCGATTCTTTTGGCATTCGCGTTTGTGGAGGAAACGTAATCAAACTTTCCTCTTTTCAATCCAACCTCGATTCTTTCCCCGGCAAACACCAGATCCGCAAAGCTGGACGGCATGTAACCCACTAGCTTCTCATAGTAGAACACTGGCAGAGTGTCCACCATCATGGTGATCATCTCTCTCTCAACCATGGGAGGAGCTACTTGTGCCGCCAAATCCCTCCATCGCTGCGCATATTCTTTAAAGGTTTCACCCTCTTTTTTGAACATATTCTGCAGTTGAGTACGGTCAGGAGCCATATCAGAATTGTACTGATACTGCCTTAGGAAGGCGGTAATCAGATCCTTCCAAGTACGGATACGGGAAGCTTCCAAATTAGTGTACCACACTACCGCAGCTCCGGCCAAGCTATCCTGAAAGAAGTGTATCAACAGCTTTTCATCTTTAGAGTGGGCGCCCATCTTACGGCAGTACATTTTGAGATGGTTTTTGGGACAAGTCGTCCCTTTATACTTGTCGAAGTCCGGCACTTTGAACTTCGAGGGAATAACAACATCGGGTACTAAGCAAAGATCCGTCATGTCTGCGAACGGATAGTCCCCAAATCCTTTTACGGCCCTCAACCTTTCCTCAAGGAGATCGAGCTTCCTCCTTTCTTCAGTTGCTGGGGGCGGCCCTTCCGTGGACAGAACTATTGGTGGTACTGCGATGTTGGGTTGAGGCAACGTGCCTGGTGCCGGCCCTTCGGGGATCGGGGGATAGAACTCGACATCCCTCCGAGCATAATCTTGAGGGTCTTTGTGGACTTCGTCGGGCTGCTGAGGAGGCTCTCTTTCATGGACGGGAGAAGCAATGTGGCCCGCATCTTCTTGCAAGACGGGTGGTGAATAGTTGGGCGGCAATCCATAAGGGTAAGCCGCTCGGTTGTATCCCAGGTGAGGGCTGCCATCGTGCCCCAGTGTGTCCCTTCCCCGTCCTACTATGTTTGAGGGAGGATGGTGCATAGTTGCCAAGAGAGTCGGGTCTGCTTCGGCAGCCGAACTGGCAGCGGCGGCGGTGGCCGCGTTCTTCTCTATGAGCTGCTTCATACTTAACATGGCCTCCATCATGGAGGCCATTTGTTCTTTCAGAGCCGACATGTCGGCTTTCATCTGTTCCTGCGTCTCCTCTTGATCACCCATCGTTCTAGATTTGGATCTGGTGCGATAGGGATCCCTTGCGGCGCGTTTAGTTATGGTGTTTTTCCCCAAAAAACCAAACGTGAGGAGTGGGTAAAGAAAGAAAATGCATGCTAGAGATGAAATATAGGAGTGATTTGATTTGCACAAGCTTTTTGGAGTAGAAACATGGGACCAACTCATTTTATTTCAAAAAGGAAGTCGTATCTAGTCAAGGTCTGAGAGACCATACAAGTTTCCTAACGATTTCTAATTATGTGGGCCATTAAGTCTATCATATGCTGACAATAGCCGAGAAGCCCATGAATCTCTTCGGGGGCGGAGTAAGTGTTTGCCATCGCCTTGGCCTTGGCTAACAATCGGGGAAGTTCTTGACTCCCGTTCAAGGTAAGAGCAAACCGATCCATCCACATGGTTGCCTCTTGGTGTAAAGAGTCGATCACCCTTCCTCTAACCTCTTTTTCCGCGTATACTTGGGCATATTCGTCCGCAATCCTATGCTCGTGGGCCGCGGCTAGACCTAACTCTTCTTGGTACTTGGCGATGATAGCTAGCATGTTGGTCTCCGTCTCGCATAAACGCTGAGACAAGCTTCTTTTGGACCTTGAACAGGCAACTAACTCCTCTTTCAAAACCATGCTATGTGCTCACGACTGGTCCCTTTCTTCCTTTCGCAACTTGAGTTCACTATTGCTACCCCATAGAGCTCCGCGAAATTTGTTCCGGCCATACTCTTCCTTGCGAGCCCTCTTGGTCTCTTGTTCAAGGGCTCTTGCAGTAATTGCATTCTCTTCCCGTAACCCGGCACACTCCTTCCGAACGTGTGTAGCGGCTAACTTGAACTTCTCCTTGGCAAGTTTTTCCTTTCCTAACTCGCTTTTGAGAGCTTGGACTTCTTCGTCCTCTTCCGGTGCTTCAAAACTCTCTTTGCTGACGACTTTTAACTTGGCGAGCCAATCTAAACCTCGTATATGAACTTTCAGCCATTCGTGGTACCCACCAATGATGCCATTACGAATGCCTCTAAGCTCTTGATCTTTCTTTAACGGGGTTTCCCACGCCTTATGGATTCTTTGTATAGTCTTGGAATTTTGTGCGCCGAAATCCCTCACAAGGAAAGGAGACATGCTTTCTTCCGTCGGTGCTCCCCTCATGGGGTACCCTAGTTGTCTTATAGCGAGCGCAGGATTGTAGTTAATACAACCCCTCGTTCCTACCAGCGGAATGTTTGGGTATCTTCCACATGAGAAAAGGACTCCTTCTTTTCCTTCCTTCCATCGGGGGAACCAACTGATTGTTCTACCTCCTATCCCGGCCAAGAGCTGGTCCCAATCTATTCTCCTCTTTTCAATACACGAGCGATGGCTCAGGAGCGGACATGGATGTCTTGTGTCTTGTTGGAACAAGTGTGAAACCAACCAAACACAGAGGGCGGGTAAGCAACAGATGATCCGTGCGCTACTCTTTTCGCACCTTCGGTCAAATGTGTCAAATAGATCTGCCAAGACAGCTACCACCGGACTTTCCTTGCTATGGTGGTAGGCAAGGAAAGCGTCGATTGCTGCTAGGTCTACCAAACCATCCACGTTTGGAAAGAGGACGACCCCAAAAATTAGCAAAGCTAACACATCCATAAACGGGACCCAGTCTCCTTGATTGGCCATACCCCTCGCCTTGTCTTCTAGGTGCTTCTGTGGTAGGCCCGCTATGCCGTTCCGAGTCTGTTTTATGCGGTCCAAACCTCTTGCTGAATCCTTGACCACAGTTGCAATTCTGCTCAAAGAGGGGAGATACCCGGAGGAAAGATATGGTTTTCTTCCCCGGAGAGGACATCCTAGAATTTCCTCAAATTCTTCAATGGTTGGTACTAATTGGAAGTCTGCGAATGTGAAGCACCTCAAAGGCTGGTCGTAGTATTGGGTAAGTGATGCAATGGCTTCTATGGACACCTCTGCTATGGTCAACTCTAAGATCTTTCCGTAAGTCTTGCGGAAGGCTTGCATTTGGAGGGGTTCCATCAACCGCCCTAATTCCTTGATGCTGGTGGTATCTAGGCTTTTGACCTTGACTTGGTAGAACCTCTTGCCGGTTTGATTTGTTCCCATGCTTACTAAAGTGAGACAAAAGCTGGTGCAAATCAAAACTCCGATATCTCATGGGTGGGATGGATGAATGCATGATGGAATGCATATGACACAGATGCAATCTAGGAATGCGGGGGTCCGGGGAATTTGTCCCCTTCTTAGATACGACGTCTAGGGGTAGCGAAATGCCCCAACGCACGTTTTTAAGAAGGCGACACGGACCCTCCGTTGGTTTGTTTACAGTAGGGATCAAGACAGAACCCATATGCAATGCCTATGCAAAAGACACTGTTAGTGCTTAGCTCTACTGAGCTTTAAAAGATTGGCTAAAATTTTGTTAAAACATAAGCACTTAGACAATGAAGGAAAGCTGGAGTTGCTGCACATGATGTCCAACGTTATGTCAAGGAATCAGATCGGGCTGCACAATGCACAAGGCAAGATAAAATGTCAAATGAAGAATTGAAGCTGCAGGATCCACGATGTCGGATACAATGTCCAGGACATCCTGCCCGAAAATACTGGAGGTGCTGCACAATGCACAAGGCAAGATAAAAGTCAAATGAAGCTGCAGGATCCACGATGTCGGACACGATGTCCTGACATCCGGCCCGAAAATACTGGACACATAAATCTGTTATATCTTTAACAGATTAATGAGCAGTTAGCAATAGATTTGGCGATCTATCTTTAGGAACGAATTAAAAGATAATTAAAGTTCGAATTACAAACTTGAATAGTTCGTTCAGGGATTAAAGATTAAAGATAAAAACTAAAAGATCAAACTGTATCTTTTAGATCTTTAAGTGCAGATTTTCAGGAAAATGATAGATCTCATCCAGCACAAGAAGTTGCAGCCCAGAAACGCACACTGCTATATAAACATGAAGGCTGCACGAGTTCTGTACCAAGTCCGGGATTGAAGAGTTATTTTGTGAGTTTTGGGACTTGAGTGTTTTGTGAGCCACCTTGATGTCACCCTAACATCAAGTGTTGGACCTGAGTGTGTAGAGTTGATCTCTAGAGTGTGTAGAGTTGATCTCTATAGTGTGTAGAGTTGATCTCTTTTGTTCAGAGAGTAATCTCTGGTGTGTATTCGATTTAATTGTAAACACGGGAGAGTGATTGAGAGGGAGTGAGAGGGGTTCTCATATCTAAGAGTGGCTCTTAGGTAGAGATTGCACGGGTAGTGGTTAGGTGAGAAGGTTGTAAACAGTGGCTGTTAGATCTTCGAACTAACACTATTTTAGTGGATTTCCTCCCTGGCTTGGTAGCCCCCAGATGTAGGTGAGGTTGCACCGAACTGGGTTAACAATTCTCTTGTGTTATTTACTTGTTTAATCTGTTCATACAGTCAAATATAATCTCCATGTTCTGAAGCGTGATGTCGTGACATCTGGTACGACATCTGACCTCTGTATCAGAATTTCAATTGGTATCAGAGCAGGCACTCGAAATCACTGAGTGAGATCTAGGGAGATAAATTCTGATGAACATGGAGAAAGAAGGAGGACCAGTGAACAAACCACCAATTCTGGATGGAACCAACTATGAATACTGGAAAGCAAGGATGGTGGCCTTCCTCAAATCACTGGATAGCAGAACCTGGAAAGCTGTCATCAAAGGCTGGGAACATCCCAAGATGCTGGACACTGAAGGAAAGCCCACTGATGGATTGAAGCCAGAAGAAGACTGGACAAAAGAAGAAGACGAATTGGCACTTGGAAACTCCAAAGCTTTGAATGCTCTATTCAATGGAGTTGACAAGAATATCTTCAGACTGATCAACACATGCACAGTGGCCAAGGATGCATGGGAGATCCTGAAAACCACTCATGAAGGAACCTCCAAAGTGAAGGTGTCCAGATTGCAACTATTGGCTACAAAATTCGAAAATCTGAAGATGAAGGAGGAAGAGTGTATTCATGACTTCCACATGAACATTCTTGAAATTGCCAATGCTTGCACTGCCTTGGGAGAAAGAATGACAGATGAAAAGCTGGTGAGAAAGATCCTCAGATCTTTGCCTAAGAGATTTGACATGAAAGTCACTGCAATAGAGGAGGCCCAAGACATTTGCAACATGAGAGTAGATGAACTCATTGGTTCCCTTCAAACCTTTGAGCTAGGACTCTCCGATAGGGCTGAAAAGAAGAGCAAGAACTTGGCGTTCGTGTCCAATGATGAAGGAGAAGAAGATGAGTATGACCTGGATACTGATGAAGGTCTGACTAATGCAGTTGTGCTCCTTGGAAAACAGTTCAACAAAGTGCTGAACAGAATGGACAGGAGGCAGAAACCACATGTCCGGAACATCCCTTTCGACATCAGGAAAGGTAGTGAATACCAGAAAAGGTCAGATGAAAAACCCAGCCACAGCAAAGGAGTTCAATGCCATGGGTGTGAAGGCTATGGACACATCAAAGCTGAATGTCCCACTCATCTCAAGAAGCAGAGGAAAGGACTCTCTGTATGTCGGTCTGATGATACAGAGAGTGAACAAGAAAGTGATTCTGACAGAGATGTGAATGCACTCACTGGGAGATTTGAATCTGCTGAAGATTCAAGTGATACAGATAGTGAAATCACTTTTGATGAGCTTGCTATATCCTATAGAGAACTATGCATCAAAAGTGAGAAGATTCTTCAGCAAGAAGCACAACTAAAGAAGGTCATTGCAAATCTGGAGGCTGAGAAGGAGGCACATGAAGAAGAGATCTCTGAGCTTAAAGGAGAAGTTGGTTTTCTGAACTCTAAACTGGAAAACATGACAAAATCAATAAAGATGCTGAATAAAGGCTCAGATATGCTTGATGAAGTGCTACAGCCTGGGAAGAATGTTGGAAACCAGAGAGGACTTGGGTTTAATCATTAATCTGCTGGCAGAATAACCATGACAGAATTTGTTCCTGCCAAAAACAGCACTGGAGCCACGATGTCACAACATCGGTCTCGACATCATGGAACGCAGCAGAAAAAGAGCAAAAGAAAGAAGTGGAGGTGTCACTACTGTGGCAAGTATGGTCACATAAAGCCCTTTTGCTATCATTTACATGGCCATCCACATCATGGAACTCAAAGTAGCAGCAGTGGAAGGAAGATGGTGTGGGTTCCAAAACACAAGACTGTTAGTCTTGTTGTTCATACTTCACTTAGAGCATCAGCTAAGGAAGATTGGTACCTAGATAGCGGCTGTTCCAGACACATGACAGGAGTTGAAGAATTCCTGGTGAACATTGAACCTTGCTCCACTAGCTATGTGACATTTGGAGATGGCTCTAAAGGAAAGATCACTGGAATGGGAAAGCTAGCCCATGATGGACTTCCTAGTCTGGACAAAGTACTGCTGGTGAAGGGACTGACTGCAAACTTGATCAGCATCAGTCAGTTGTGTGATGAAGGATTCAATGTAAACTTCACAAAGTCAAAATGCTTGGTGACAAATGAGAAGTTTGAAGTTCTAATGAAGGGCAGCAGATCAAAGGACAACTGTTACCTATGGACACCTCAAGAAACCAGTTACTCCTCCACATGTCTATCCTCCAAAGAAGATGAAGTCAGAATATGGCATCAAAGATTTGGACATCTGCACTTAAGAGGCATGAAGAAAATCATTGACAAAGGTGCTGTTAGAGGCATTCCCAATCTGAAAATAGAAGAAGGCAGAATCTGTGGTGAATGTCAGATTGGAAAGCAAGTCAAGATGTCCCACCAGAAGCTTCAACATCAGACCACTTCCAGGGTGCTGGAACTACTTCACATGGACTTGATGGGGCCTATGCAAGTTGAAAGCCTTGGAGGAAAGAGGTATGCCTATGTTGTTGTGGATGATTTCTCCAGATTTACCTGGGTTAACTTTATCAGAGAGAAATCAGACACCTTTGAAGTATTCAAGGAGTTGAGTCTAAGACTTCAAAGAGAAAAAGACTGTGTCATCAAGAGAATCAGGAGTGACCATGGCAGAGAGTTTGAAAACAGCAGGTTTACTGAATTCTGCACATCTGAAGGCATCACTCATGAGTTCTCTGCAGCCATTACACCACAACAAAATGGCATAGTTGAAAGGAAAAACAGGACTTTGCAAGAAGCTGCTAGGGTCATGCTTCATGCCAAAGAACTTCCCTATAATCTCTGGGCTGAAGCCATGAACACAGCCTGCTACATCCACAACAGAGTCACACTTAGAAGAGGGACTCCAACCACACTGTATGAAATCTGGAAAGGGAGGAAGCCAACTGTCAAGCACTTCCACATCTTTGGAAGTCCATGTTACATCTTGGCAGATAGAGAGCAAAGGAGAAAGATGGATCCCAAGAGTGATGCAGGAATATTCCTGGGATACTCTACAAACAGCAGAGTATATAGAGTATTCAATTCCAGAACCAGAACTGTGATGGAATCCATCAATGTGGTTGTTGATGATCTAACTCCAGCAAGAAAGAAGGATGTCGAAGAAGATGTCAGAACATCGGGAGACAATGTAGCAGATACAGCTAAAAGTGCAGAAAATGCAGAAAACTCTGATTCTGCTACAGATGAACCAAACATCAACCAACCTGACAAGAAACCCTCCATTAGAATCCAGAGGATGCACCCCAAGGAGCTGATTATAGGAGATCCAAACAGAGGGGCACTACAAGATCAAGGGAGATTGAGATTGTCTCCAATTCATGCTTTGTCTCCAAAATTGAGCCCAAGAATGTGAAAGAGGCACTGACTGATGAGTTCTGGATCAATGCTATGCAAGAAGAATTGGAGCAATTCAAAAGGAATGAAGTTTGGGAGCTAGTTCCCAGGCCCGAGGGAACTAATGTGATTGGCACCAAGTGGATCTTCAAGAACAAGACCAATGAAGAAGGTGTTATAACCAGAAACAAGGCCAGACTTGTTGCTCAAGGCTACACTCAGATTGAAGGTGTAGACTTTGATGAAACTTTCGCCCCTGTTGCTAGACTTGAGTCCATCAGATTGTTACTTGGTGTAGCTTGCATCCTCAAATTCAAGCTGTACCAGATGGATGTGAAGAGCGCGTTTCTGAATGGATACCTGAATGAAGAAGCCTATGTGGAGCAGCCAAAGGGATTTGTAGATCCAACTCATCCAGATCATGTATACAGGCTCAAGAAGGCTCTCTATGGATTGAAGCAAGCTCCAAGAGCTTGGTATGAAAGGCTAACAGAGTTCCTTACTCAGCAAGGGTATAGGAAGGGAGGAATTGACAAGACTCTCTTTGTCAAACAAGATGCTGAAAACTTGATGATAGCACAGATATATGTTGATGACATTGTGTTTGGAGGGATGTCGAATGAGATGCTTCGACATTTTGTCCAACAGATGCAATCTGAATTTGAGATGAGTCTTGTTGGAGAGCTGACTTATTTTCTGGGACTCCAAGTGAAGCAGATGGAAGACTCCATATTCCTCTCACAAAGCAAGTATGCAAAGAACATTGTCAAGAAGTTTGGGATGGGAAATGCCAGCCATAAAAGAACACCTGCACCTACTCACTTGAAGCTGACAAAAGATGAAGCTGGCACCAGTGTTGATCAAAGTCTGTACAGAAGCATGATTGGGAGCTTACTATATTTAACAGCTAGCAGACCTGACATCACCTATGCAGTAGGTGTTTGTGCAAGATATCAAGCCAATCCCAAGATAAGTCACTTGAATCAAGTAAAGAGAATTCTGAAATATGTAAATGGCACCAGTGACTATGGGATTATGTACTGTCATTGTTCAGATTCAATGCTGGTTGGGTATTGTGATGCTGATTGGGCTGGAAGTGCAGATGACAGAAAAAGCACTTCTGGTGGATGCTTCTATCTGGGCAACAATCTTATTTCATGGTTCAGCAAGAAGCAGAACTGTGTGTCCCTATCTACTGCAGAAGCAGAGTATATTGCAGCAGGAAGCAGCTGTTCACAACTAGTTTGGATGAAACAGATGCTCAAGGAGTACAATGTCGAACAAGATGTCATGACATTGTTCTGTGACAACTTGAGTGCTATTAATATTTCTAAAAATCCTGTTCAACACAGCAGAACCAAGCACATTGACATTAGACATCACTATATTAGAGATCTTGTTGATGATAAAGTGATCACACTGAAGCATGTTGACACTGAGGAACAAATAGCAGATATTTTCACAAAGGCATTGGATGCAAATCAGTTTGAAAAACTGAGGGGCAAGCTGGGCATTTGTCTGCTAGAAGACTTATAGCAATTACTTCTATTTGAATGTGCTCAAACGTTAATAGCACATTCATTACTGGGCCAAAACAGATTCGACCGTTGCTTCACACGCCCCTCTACATTCTTCATTCAAATTTATATTTTCGTGGCATTCTTGTTTTCATCAGCATTTCCCAACACCTCTCGGAATTTCACGAAACCATTTCAAAAGCTCTGCTTCTCCATGGCTACCTCACCAAAAGAAACCTCAGCTCCTGGTTCACCCTCTGTACCATCATCTCCATCATCCACCAAAGCACCATCAAACCAGGAACGACCTGAATTCAATATACAACCCATCCAAATGATTCCTGGTTCAGCCCCTGTTCCTGAAAAACTGGTTCCCAAGAGACAACAGGGAGTGAAGACTTCTGAAAACCCTAGCCTTGCAGCAAGTCCTAGGGAAGTAGACACGGAGATGGACAAGAAGATCCGCAGTATTGTGAGTAGCATTCTGAAAAATGCTTCTGACCCTGATGCTGATACAGATGTTCCAACATCTTCCACCCCAAATGTTTCTGTCCCTGATGCTGATGAAGATGTTCCAACATCTTCCACCCCAAATGTTTCTGTGCCTGAAGCTGATAAAGATGTTCCAACATCCTCCATCCCAAATGCTGAAGTCCTCTCTTCATCCAGCAAAGAGAGATCAACAGAGGAAGAGGAACAAGCCACAGAGGAGACCCCAGCACCAAGGGCACCAGAACCTGCTCCAGAAAGATTACAAAGCAGAAAGGGAAAAACCCCCATTACTAGGTCTGGACGAATCAAAACGATGGCACAGAAGAAGAGCACACCAATCACTCCTACCACATCCAGATGGAGCAAAGTTGCAATCCCCTCCAAGAAGAGGAAAGAAATTTCCTCATCTGACTCTGATGATGATGTCGAACTAGATGTTCTCGACATCAAGAAAGCCAAGAAATCAGGGAAAAAGGTGCCTGGAAATGTCCCTGATGCTCCATTGGACAACATTTCATTCCACTCCATTGGCAATGTTGAAAGGTGGAAATTTGTATATCAACGCAGACTTGCTGTTGAAAGAGAACTGGGAAGAGATGCCTTGGATTGCAAGGAGATCATGGACCTCATCAAGGCTGTTGGACTGCTGAAAACTGTCACCAAGTTGGGAGATTGCTATGAAGGTCTAGTCAGGGAATTCATTGTCAACATTCCCTCTGACATAACAAACAGAAAGAGTGATGATTATCAGAAAGTGTTTGTCAGAGGAAAGTGTGTTAGATTCTCCCCTGCTGTGATAAAAAAATACCTGGGCAGACCAACTGAAGGAGTGGTGGATATTGATGTTTCTGAGCATCAGATTGCCAAGGAAATCACTGCCAAACGAGTCCAGCATTGGCCAAAGAAAGGGAAGCTTTCTGCAGGGAAGCTAAGTGTGAAGTATGCAATCCTGCACAGGATTGGCGCTGCAAACTGGGTTCCCACCAATCATACTTCCACTGTTGCCACAGGTTTGGGTAAATTTCTGTATGCTGTTGGAACCAAGTCCAAATTTAATTTTGGAAACTATATTTTTGATCAAACTGTTAAGCATTCAGAATCTTTTGCTGTCAAATTACCCATTGCCTTCCCAACTGTATTGTGTGGCATTATGTTGAGTCAACATCCAAATATTTTAAACAACATTGACTCTGTGATGAAGAGAGAATCTGCTCTATCCCTGCATTACAAACTGTTTGAGGGGACACATGTCCCAGACATTGTCTCGACATCAGGGAAAGCTGCTGCTTCAGGTGCTGTATCCAAGGATGCCTTGATTGCTGAACTCAAGGACACATGCAAGGTGCTGGAAGCAACCATCAAAGCCACCACAGAGAAGAAAATGGAGCTGGAACGGATGATCAAAAGACTCTCAGAAAGTGGCATTGATGATGGAGAAGCAGCTGAGGAAGAAGAAGCAGCTGAGGAAGAAGAAGAAGCTGCTGAGGAAGAAGAAGATGCAGCAGAAGAGACAGAATCAGATGATGATGATTCTGAAGCCACCCCATGACCATCAGACCTTTATTTTTGTTTTTACTTTTACTAGTTATTGGTCTGTAATATTTGCACACTAATATTAGCATGCATTCTACTTTTGTCAAATTCTGTCTAAAAAGGGGGAGTAATAGTATTATGTGCATGATTTATGATTTTGAGTAGTAGGATACGATGTATGCATGATTTATGATTTTGAGGGGGAGTTGTATGATACGATGTATGCATGATTCATGATTTTGAGGGGGAGACTGCTGCTGCTAATGATGACTGATGTAAGCTACTGTAACTACGAGTAGCTGATAGAAGATGCTGCAGCTAGAGCATGGAGACAGGGGGAGCAGAAAGCTGATGTCACGTGAGATGTCTTGACATCCTGGAAACGACTTGCAACTTGCAGAATTTTGCTGTCACCACTACAAATTCCGCTGTGCTTGATTACTCTGATAATGGAAGTTGCTGATCCCACTTGCATAACTGCTCGTACCTGCTCAAGAAGTGTCTAAGTATGTTTTAGACAAAATTTGCCAAAGGGGGAGATTGTTAGTGCTTAGCTCTACTGAGCTTTAAAAGATTGGCTAAAATTTTGTTAAAACATAAGCACTTAGACAATGAAGGAAAGCTGGAGTTGCTGCACATGATGTCCAACGTTATGTCAAGGAATCAGATCGGGCTGCACAATGCACAAGGCAAGATAAAATGTCAAATGAAGAATTGAAGCTGCAGGATCCACGATGTCGGATACAATGTCCAGGACATCCTGCCCGAAAATACTGGAGGTGCTGCACAATGCACAAGGCAAGATAAAAGTCAAATGAAGCTGCAGGATCCACGATGTCGGACACGATGTCCTGACATCCGGCCCGAAAATACTGGACACATAAATCTGTTATATCTTTAACAGATTAATGTGCAGTTAGCAACAGATTTGGCGATCTATCTTTAGGAACGAATTAAAAGATAATTAAAGTTCGAATTACAAACTTGAATAGTTCGTTCAGGGATTAAAGATTAAAGATAAAAACTAAAAGATCAAACTGTATCTTTTAGATCTTTAAGTGCAGATTTTCAGGAAAATGATAGATCTCATCCAGCACAAGAAGTTGCAGCCCAGAAACGCACACTGCTATATAAACATGAAGGCTGCACGAGTTCTGTACCAAGTCCGGGATTGAAGAGTTATTTTGTGAGTTTTGGGACTTGAGTGTTTTGTGAGCCACCTTGATGTCACCCTAACATCAAGTGTTGGACCTGAGTGTGTAGAGTTGATCTCTAGAGTGTGTAGAGTTGATCTCTATAGTGTGTAGAGTTGATCTCTTTTGTTCAGAGAGTAATCTCTGGTGTGTATTCGATTTAATTGTAAACACGGGAGAGTGATTGAGAGGGAGTGAGAGGGGTTCTCATATCTAAGAGTGGCTCTTAGGTAGAGATTGCACGGGTAGTGGTTAGGTGAGAAGGTTGTAAACAGTGGCTGTTAGATCTTCGAACTAACACTATTTTAGTGGATTTCCTCCCTGGCTTGGTAGCCCCCAGATGTAGGTGAGGTTGCACCGAACTGGGTTAACAATTCTCTTGTGTTATTTACTTGTTTAATCTGTTCATACAGTCAAATATAATCTCCATGTTCTGAAGCGTGATGTCGTGACATCTGGTACGACATCTGACCTCTGTATCAGAATTTCAGACACAATGCGGGAATGTGCACAGTATGACAATATTTACCGAACATAAGCAAAAGGGTATATGATACTCATGCATGGCAGTGTGAAAAAATGGCACGCAGCGTGTTTGCTTCGTGCCCCTATTTAAGGGACCTATAAGGGAGAGAACTAACTAGGCTTTTAGCAATAATCCCCAAGGTAGTTATATCTCTCTTGATGGTTTCTAGAGGTATCATCCCCTTTGAAGAACATATTGTAGCAGTAGGGACTACTAGCAACAATAGGTTTTCAAAGAGAAAAGCTCTAGATGAGGGTTCACTGTAATCAAGCAAGTCGGAGACCTAGCATGATCACAGATTCACCTCCACTCCTTATGCTCCCATGAACCCGGGTATAGGGCCCTTTTTCACTCACAGTGTGTGCAAATAGTGTTGGTGTTTGTGTGCATCAAATGAACAAATATTTACTTCATGCATACATTTAAAACGCACTAAAAGCAACAAAGAGTTTATATACACAAGAACATAATGAAAGGAAACCAACAAAGGGGTAAGTCACGGTAAAACATTGCACAAAATTAAATGGCCTAACTCTCTAAAAACAGTCCCCAGTGGAGTCGCCAACTGTCGCAACCTACCCTTCGGCGGGAGGGCGACGCGTGACTCGCGGGATGCGTGTTCCACGAAAGGAATACGCGCGGAGTCGCCACCAACGTTTATTTGAGGAAAACGTCGGAAAAACCGGAAAAGACGCGATCTACGAACTTTTTAGTGAAAGGTTCGGGAGTTGTATTTACGCACGGGGAAGGTATTAGCACCCCACACGCCCGTCCCAAGGGACGGCAGCCTTTAATCGAATGTGCAAACATGACTTTGATTTTTATGTTCCCTTTTATGTTCTTATATCCTTTATACCCTTTTTATATTTTTTTCTTTTTTGTGGTCGACAAGGGTGTTTCCCTTTGTTCCTACGTATTCCTCAATTTGTGATGAGGAAATCAGACCTACGTAGTTCTTTCTTATCAAGTGATTCTTTTTTACTTTAAGAGGTGATCATTTTAAGGCGTTGGACTTTAAAAATGATCCATTTTACTTAGTGAGAAAATGAAATGACAAACTTCAAAAGCCTATTTTTATGGACGAGCTTGACTAGGCGAATTGATTTTAGCCTTTAGTTTCACTTTAGTTATTTAATCAATTCGATTAAGAATGAGAAATCCCAAAGAGAAAACGTCCGATTGATTTTCCGCTTTATTTTACTAAAAGATGTCTTTTTGATTATTATATTATTTTTTACCTCTTTTTGATTTCCGACGTGGTTACGGCACGACCGAACGGTCGGAATTTATTTTAACCGAAGTTAATGGATAATACAATTCAAACGTTCGGTGGAAATTTATTTTATTTTTAAGTTAAGCGAGAAATGACTTAAGTAAAATGGCTTAAGCACGTCAACAGGGGGTATAAAAAGTAAACAAAACGAGAATAAAAATGCACGAAACACAATGTGGACCACTACGGGTACATAGAATGAATCGAAAAGCTTGGTTCGAGGTACTTACCCGTTGAAGATCGAAGAACGATGAAGAACGAATGAAGAACGTCGAAGAACGGTTGAAACCTTTGCGAAATTCTTCACGGAAAACGTTACGGAAACGTTTCGGAAGCGCCTCGGCTTAGATTTTCTTCACGGAAACAATTTTTCCAAGCAAATTCGAAAGAGAGAGAAGTGCCAAAGGGGCTGAACCCTTTTCTTCTTCACTTCCTCCCCTATTTATAGCAAAATAGGGGAGGTGGTTGCCGCCCAGCTCGCCCAGGCGAGCTCAGCTCGCCCAGGCGAGCCAGGTTGCTTCCTCCAGAAGCAACAGCCTTCTGGAGGAATATTCTGGAGGGCCCAAGTGGGCCTGGGTGCTATTTGCACCCCCATTTTTACTAAGTACACCCCCTCTGCTGTTTTTTTTGGTGATTCTTTTTTCGTAAAGTTACGGAAACTTACGAATTTCGTAACGATACTTGTTTTCTTTCCGTAATGTTACGGAACCTTGCGGATTACATAATCATCCCCCTTTTGACTTACGGAATGTTACGGAACCTCACTTAATTATGCAACGATGCTTCCATTTGATTTCCGGTGTGTCACGGAAACTTACGGATTGTGCATCAATATTTTTTTGGTTTTTCGGCATGTCCTGGAATTTCACAAATTGCCTAATGATGGATGCCAAGCACCTCACAAGGACCAAAGAAAGGTCGCATGTCATCAAGCAAAGGTCCCCGGACGAAATTAGGGTATGACAGACCTCAATGAAATTGCACTGACATTTTTGGGATTTTGGATAGCTTGAGAAGGCAGCTTGTCAGAATTCTGGGACTGTTGTTGATTTGAAATTCTGATACCAGGGGACAGATGTCGTACAGGATGTCACGACATCACGCTTCAGAACATGCAGATTGTATGTGTCCGTATGAACAGATTAAACAAGTAAATAACACAAGAGAATTGTTAACCCAGTTCGGTGCACCTCACCTACATCTGGGGGCTACCAAGCCAGGGAGGAAATCCACTCTCAATAGTGTTAGTTCAAGGTCTAACAACCCCTGTTTACAACCTTCTCACCTAACCACTACCCGTGCGATCTCTACCTAAGACCCAATCTTAGATATGAGAACCTCTGCTCACTCCCTCTCACTCACACTCCCGTGTTTACAATTAATTCAAAGACACTCCAGAGATCAACTCTGTACAAAAGGGATCAACCCTACACAATAGAGATCAACTCTACACACAAGGTCCAACACTTGATGTTAGGATAACACCAAGGTGGCTCACAAAACACTCAAGTCCCAAAACTCACAAAATAACTCTTCAATCCCGGACTTGGTACAGAACTCGTGCAGCCTCCATGATTATATAGCAATTTGCGTTTCTGGGCTGCAACGGCTTGATGCTGGAGGAGATCTATCTTCTTCTGAAAAATCTGCAGTTAAAGAACTAAAAGATAACTTTTGATCTTTTAGTTTGAATCTTTAATCTTTAATCTTTAATCCCTGAACGAACTCTTCTACTTTGAAATTCGAACTTTAATTATCTTTTAATTCGTTCCTAAAGATAGATCTTCTTATCTCTTGCTAACTGCACAATAATCTGTTAAAGATATAACAGATTTATATGTCCAGTATTTTCGGGCCAGATGTCAGGACATCGTATCCGACATCTTGGATCCTGCAGCTTCAATGCTTCACTTGACTTTTATCTTGCATAGTACAGCAATTCCAGTATCTTCGAGCAGGATGTCAGGACATTGTATCCGACATCGTGGATCCTTCAACTTCAATTCATCACTTGACACTTTATCTTGCCTTGTGCATTGTGCAGCCCGATCTTATTCCTTGACATAACGTTGGACATCATGTGCAGCAACTCCAGCTTTCCATCATTGTCTAAGTGCTTATGTTTTAACAAAATCTTAGCCAACCTTTTTAAACTCAGTAGTGCTAGGCACTAACAATCTCCCCCTTTGGCAAATTTTGTCTAAAACATACTTAGACACTTCCTGAGCAGGTACGAGCAGTTATGCAAGTGAGATCAGCAACATTCATTATCAGAGTAATCAAGCACAGCGGAAATTCTTCAAGTTGCTAATCTACAAGTCTTCTTCAGGATGTCAAGACATTTCTCGTGACATCAGCTTTCTGCTTCTGCTCCCCCTGTCTCCATGCTTACTGCATCATCTTCTATCAGCTACTAGTCTTTTCCAGGATGTCAAGACATCTCATGTGACATCCTCTATCTGCTCCCCCTGTCTTCATGCTCCTACTGCAGCATCTTCTAGTAGCTTACATCACTCATCAGTCATCATCAGCAGCAGCAGTCTCCCCCTCAACGTCATACAGCTCCCCCTCAAACTCATGAATCATGCATACATCGTTTCCTACTGCCATACATCATACATAGTATCCTACTACTCAAAATCATGCATAATAGCAAGCATAATACTATTACTCCCCCTTTTTAGACATAAATTTGGCAAAAGTAGGATGCATGAAATTAATGTGCAAATATTACAGACCAGTAACAATGAATTGTTCAAAGGGACATGCCCCTATATCTAGTAACAGTGAAAACAAAATTAAAGGTCTGATGATCATGGGGTGGCTTCAGAATCATCATCTGATTCTGTTTCTTCTGCTGCATCTTCCTCTTCCTCAGCAGCTTCTTCTTCTTCTTCAGCTGCTTCTCCTTCTTCCTCAGCTGCTTCTTCATCATCAATGCCACTCTCTGAGAGCCTTTTGATCAGCAGTTCTAGCTCCATCTTCTTCTCTGTGGTGGCTTTGATGGTTGCTTCCAGCACCTTGCATGTGTCCTTGAGTTCAGCAATCAGAGCATCCTTGGACACAGCACCTGAAGCAGCAGCTTTCCCTGATGTCGAGACAGATGTCGAGACAATGTCTGGGACATGTGTCCCCTCAAACAGTTTGTAATGCAGGGATAGAGGAGATTCTCTCTTCATCACAGAGTCAGTGTAGTTTAACATATTGGGATGCTGACTCAACATAATGCCACTCAATATAGTAGGGAAGGCAATGGGTAATTTGACAGCAAAAGATTCTGAATGCTTAACAGTTTGATCAAATATATAGTTTCCAAAATTAAATTTGGACTTGGTTCCAACAGCATACAGAAATTTACCCAAACCTGTGGCAATAGTGGAAGTATGATTGGTGGGTACCCAGTTTGCAGCACCAATCCTGTGTAGAATAGCATACTTCACACTTAGCTTTCCTGCTGAAAGCTTCCCTTTCTTTGGTCAATGCTGGACTTGTTTGGCAGTGATTTCCTTGGCAATTTGATGCTCAGAAACAGCAATATCTATCACTCCATCAGTAGGTCTGCCCAGATACTTGTTAATCACAGCAGGGGAGAATTTAACACACTTTCCTCTGACAAACACCTTTTGATACTCATCACTTTTTTCGTTAGATATGTCAGAGGGAATGTTGACAATGAATTCCCTGACTAAGCCTTCATAGCAATCTCCCAACTTGCTGACAGTCTTCAGCAGTCCAGCAGCCTTGATGAGGTCCATGATCTCCTTGCAATCCAAGGCAGCTCTTCCCAGTTCTCTTTCCAAGGCCAGTCTTCGTTGATACACGAATTTCCACCTTTCAGCATTGCCAATGGAGTGGAATGAAATATTGTCCAATGGTGCATCAGGGACATTTCCAGGCACCTTCTTCCCTGAAGTCTTGGCCTTCTTAGATGTCGAGACATCTAGTTCGACATCCTCATCAGAATCGGATGAGGAAATTTCTTTCCTCTTCTTGGAGGGGATAGCAACCTTGCTTCTTCTGGATGTGGCAGGAGTGATTGGAGTACTCTTCTTCTGGGCCATAGTCTTGATTCGTCCAGACCTCTTAAGGGGAGTTTTTCCCTTTCTGCTTTGTAACCTTTCTGCAATGCCCGGTGCCAACCTGTTGGCAATGGGTTCTTCATCAGATTCTACTTCTTCAAGGTCAATGAGGTTACCTGGAGCAGGTTCTGGTGCCCTTGGTGCAGGAGTCTCCTCTGCGGCTTGATCATCTTCCTCAGTTGATCCCTCTTCACTGGGTGAAGGGAGTGCTTCAGCATTTGGAGCGGAAGATGTTGGAACATCTTTCTTGACATCAGGCATAGAAACATTCGGGGTGGAAGATGTTGGAACATCTTCATCAGCTTCAGGCACAGAGGCTTCTTTCAAAATGCTACTCACCATACTGCGGATTTTCTTGTCCATCTCCGTGTCTACTTCCCTAGAACTTGTTGCAAGGCTAGGGTTTACAGCAATCTTCACTCCCTGTTGTCTTCTGGGAACCAGTTTCTCAGGGACAGAAGCTTGACCAGGAATTATTTGTATAGGTTGAATGTTGAATTCTGGTTGTTCCTGGTGCAGAGATGATGGTACAGCTGGTGAACCAGAAGCTGCAGTTTCTTTTGGTGAGGTAGCCATGGAAAAGCAGAGCGTTTGGAATGATTTCGTAAATCTCAGAAAACTATTGGGAAATGCTGATGAAAACACGAATGTCAAGCAGATATATATTTGAATGAGGAATGTAGAGGGCCGTGTGAAGCAACGGTCGAATTTTCCTTGGTTCAGTAGTGAACGTGCTATTAATGTTAAGTGATTCGTTTGGGCACGTTCAGATTGCTGTAGTTGCTATAATTCCTCTAGCACACAAATGCCCAGCTTGCCCCTCAGTTTTTCAAACTGATTTGCATCCAAAGCCTTTGTGAAAATATCTGCTATTTGTTCCTCAGTGTCAACATGCTTCAGTGTGATCACTTTATCATCAACAAGATCTCTGATATAGTGATGTCTAATGTCAATGTGCTTGGTTCTGCTGTGTTGAACAGGATTTTTAGAAATATTAATAGCACTCATGTTGTCACAGTACAATGTCATGACATCTTGTTCGACATTGTACTCCTTCAGCATCTGCTTCATCCAAACTAGCTGTGAACAGCTGCTTCCTGCTGCAATATACTCGGCTTCTGCTGTAGATAGGGACACACAGTTCTGCTTCTTGCTGAACCATGAAATAAGATTGGTTCCCAAATAGAAGCATCCACCAGAAGTGCTTTTTCTGTCATCTGCACTTCCAGCCCAATCAGCATCACAATACCCAACTAGCATTGGATTTGAACAATGACAGTACATAATCCCATAGTCACTAGTGCCATTTACATATTTCAGAATTCTCTTTACTTGATTCAAGTGACTTATCTTGGGATTGGCTTGATATCTTGCACAAACACCCACTGCATAGGTGATGTCGGGTCTGCTAGCTGTTAAATATAGTAAGCTCCCTATCATGCTTCTGTACAGGCTTTGATCAACACTGGTGCCAGCTTCATCCTTTGACAGCTTCAAGTGAGTAGGTGCAGGTGTTCTTTTATGGCTGGCATTCTCCATCCCAAACTTCTTGACAATGTTCTTTGCATACCTGCTTTGTGAGAGGAATATGGAGTCCTCCATCTGCTTCACTTGAAGTCCCAGAAAATAAGTCAGCTCTCCAACAAGACTCATTTCAAATTCAGATTGCATCTGTTGAACAAAATGTCGAAGCATCTCATTCGACATCCCTCCAAACACAATGTCATCAACATATATCTGTGCAATCATCAAGTTTTCAGCATCTTGCTTGACAAAAAGAGTCTTGTCAATTCCTCCCTTCCTATACCCTTGCTGAGTAAGGAACTCTGTTAGCCTTTCATACCAAGCTCTTGGAGCTTGCTTCAATCCATAGAGAGCCTTCTTGAGCCTGTATACATGATCTGGATGAGTCGGGTCTGCAAATCCCTTTGGCTGCTCCACATAGACTTCTTCATTCAGGTATCCATTCAGAAATGCGCTCTTCACATCCATCTGGTACAGCTTGAATTTGAGGATGCAAGCTACACCAAGTAATAATCTGATGGACTCAAGTCTAGCAACTGGGGCAAAAGTCTCATCAAAGTCTACACCTTCAATCTGAGTGTAGCCTTGAGCAACCAGTCTGGCCTTGTTTCTGGTTATGACACCTTCTTCATTGGTTTTGTTCTTGAAGATCCACTTGGTGCCAATCACATTAGTTCCCTCGGGCCTAGGAACTAGCTCCCAGACTTCATTCCTTTTGAATTGCTCCAATTCTTCTTGCATGGCATTGATCCAGAACTCATCTGTCAGTGCCTCTTTCACGTTCTTGGGCTCAATTTTGGAGACAAAACATGAGTTTGAGACGATCTCAACCTCCCTTGATCTTGTAGTGACCCCTCTGTTTGGATCTCCTATAATCAGCTCCTTGGGGTGCATCTTCTGGATTCTAATGGAGGGTCTCTTGTCAGGTTGGTTGATGTTTGAATCATCTGTAGCAGAATCAGAGTTTTCTGAATTTTCTCCACTTTTAGCTGCATCTGCTACATTGTCTCCCGATGTTCTGACATCTTCTTCGACATCTTTCTTTCTTGCTGGAGACAGATCATCAACAACCACATTGATGGATTCCATCACTGTTCTGGTTCTGGAATTGAATACTCTATATGCTCTGCTGTTTGTAGAGTATCCCAGGAATATTCCTGCATCACTCTTGGGATCCATCTTTCTCCTTTGCTCTCTATCTGCCAAGATGTAACATGGACTTCCAAAGATGTGGAAGTGCTTGACAGATGGCTTCCTCCCTTTCCAGATTTCATACAGGGTGGTTGAAGTCCCTCTTCTCAGTGTGACTCTGTTGTGGATGTAGCATGCTGTGTTCATGGCTTCAGCCCAGAGATTATAGGGAAGTTCTTTGGCATGAAGCATGACCCGAGCAGCCTCTTGCAAGGTCCTGTTTTTCCTTTCAACTATGCCATTCTGTTGTGGTGTAATGGCTGCAGAGAACTCATGAGTGATGCCTTCAGATGTGCAGAATTCAGTGAACCTGCTGTTTTCAAATTCTCTGCCATGGTCACTCCTGATTCTCTTGATGACACAGTCTTTCTCTCTTTGAAGTCTTAGACTCAACTCTTTGAATACTTCAAAGGTTTCTGATTTCTCTCTGATAAAGTTTACCCAGGTAAATCTGAAGAAATCATCCACAACAACATAGGCATACCTCTTTCCTCCAAGGCTTTCAACCTGCATAGGCCCCATCAAATCCATGTGAAGTAGTTCCAGCACCATGGAAGTGGTCTGATGTCGAAGCTTCTGGTGGGACATCTTGACTTGCTTTCCAATCTGACATTAACCACAGATTCTGCCTTCTTCTATTTTCAGATTGGGGATGCCTCTAACAGCACCTTTGTCAATGATTTTCTTCATGCCTCTTAAGTGCAGATGTCCAAATCTTTGATGCCATATTCTGACTTCATCTTCTTTGGAGGATAGACATGTGGAGGAGTAGCTGGTTTCTTGAGGTGTCCATAGGTAACAATTGTCCTTTGATCTGCTGCCCTTCATTAGAACTTCACTCTTCTCATTTGTCACCAGACATTCTGACTTTGTGAAGTTTACATTGAATCCTTCATCACACAGCTGACTGATGCTGATCAAGTTTGCAGTCAGTCCCTTCACCAGCAATACTTTGTCCAGACTAGGAAGTCCATCATGAACTAGCTTTCCCGTTCCAATGATCTTTCCTTTAGAGCCATCTCCAAATGTCACATAACTAGTGGAGCAGGGCTCAATGTTCAGCAGGAATTCTTTGACTCCTGTCATGTGTCGGGAACAGCCGCTATCTAGGTACCAATCTTCCTTAGCTGATGCTCTAAGTGAAGTATGAACAACAAGACTAACAGCCTTGTGTTTTGGAACCCACATCATCTTCTTTCTGCAGTTGCCGCTTTGAGTTCCATGATGTGGATGGCCATGTAGATGATAGCAAAAGGGCTTTATGTGACCATACTTGCCACAGTAGTGACACCTCCACTTCTTTCTTTTGCTCTTTTTCTGCTGCGTTCCATGATGTCGAGACAGATGTTGTGACATCGTGGTTCCAGTCCTGTTTTTGGCAGGAACAAATTCTGTCATGGTTGTTCTGCCAGCAGACTTAGGATTAAATCCAAGTCCTCTCTGGTTTCCAGCATTCTTACCAAGCAGCAGCACCTCTTCAAGCGTATCTGAGCCTTTATTCAGCATCTTTATTGATTTTGTCATGGTTTCCAGCTTAGAGTTCAGAAACCCAACTTCTCCTTTAAGTTCAGAAATCTCCTCTTCATGTGCCTCCTTCTCAGCCTCCAGATCTGCAATGACCTTCTTCAGTTGTGCTTCTTGCTGAAGGATCTTCTCACTTTTGATGCATAGTTTTCTATAGGATGTAGCAAGCTCATCAAAAGTGATTTCACTGTCTGTATCACTTGAATCTTCAGCAGTTTCAAATATCCCAGTGAGTGCATTCACATCTCTGTCAGAATCACTTTCTTGTTCACTCTCTGTATCAGATTGACATACAGAGAGTCCTTTCCTGTGCTTCTTGAGATGAGTGGGACATTCAGCTATGATGTGTCCATAGCCTTCACACCCATGGCATTGAATTCCTTTGCTGTGACTGGGCTTTACATCTGATTTTTTCTGGTATTTACTGCCTTTCCTGATGTCGAAAGGGATGTTCTGGACATGTGGTTTCTGCCTCTTGTCCATTCTGTTCAGCACTTTGTTGAACTGCTTTCCAAGGAGCACAACTGCATTTGTCAGACCTTCATCAGTATCCAGGTCATACTCATCTTCTTCTCCTTCATCATTGGACACGAAAGCAAGATTCTTGCTCTTCTTTTCAGCCCTATCCGAGAGTCCTAGCTCAAAGGTTTGAAGAGAACCAATGAGTTCATCTACTCTCATGTTGCAAATGTCTTGGGCCTCCTCTATTGCAGTGACTTTCATGTCAAATCTCTTAGGCAAGGATCTGAGGATCTTTCTCACCAGCTTTTCATCTGTTATCCTCTCTCCCAAGGCAGTGCAAGCATTGGCAATTTCAAGAATGTTCATGTGGAAGTCATGAATACACTCTTCCTCCTTCATCTTCAGATTTTCGAATTTTGTAGCCAAGAGTTGCAATCTGGACATCTTCACTTTGGAGGTTCCTTCATGAGTGATTTTCAGGATCTCCCATGCATCTTTGGCCACTGTGCAAGTGTTGATCAGTCTGAAGATGTTCTTGTCAACTCCATTGAATAGTGCATTCGAAGCTTTGGAGTTTCCAAGTGCCAATTCGTCCTCTTCTTTAGTCCAGTCTTCTTCTGGCTTCAATTCATCAGTGGGCTTTCCTTCTGTGTCCAGCATCTTGGGATGTTCCCAGCCTTTGATGACAGCTTTCCAGGTTCTGCTATCCAGTGATTTGAGGAAGGCCACCATTCTTGCTTTCCAGTATTCATAGTTGCTTCCATCAAGAATTGGTGGTCTGTTCACTGGTCCTCCTTCTTTCTCCATGTTCATCAGAATTTATCTCCCCAGATCTCACTCTGTGATTTCGAGTGTTGGCTCTGATACCAATTGAAATTCTGATACCAGGGGACAGATGTCGTACAGGATGTCACGACATCACGCTTCAGAACATGCAGATTGTATGTGTCCGTATGAACAGATTAAACAAGTAAATAACACAAGAGAATTGTTAACCCAGTTCGGTGCACCTCACCTACATCTGGGGGCTACCAAGCCAGGGAGGAAATCCACTCTCAATAGTGTTAGTTCAAGGTCTAACAACCCCTGTTTACAACCTTCTCACCTAACCACTACCCGTGCGATCTCTACCTAAGACCCAATCTTAGATATGAGAACCTCTGCTCACTCCCTCTCACTCACACTCCCGTGTTTACAATTAATTCAAAGACACTCCAGAGATCAACTCTGTACAAAAGGGATCAACCCTACACAATAGAGATCAACTCTACACACAAGGTCCAACACTTGATGTTAGGATAACACCAAGGTGGCTCACAAAACACTCAAGTCCCAAAACTCACAAAATAACTCTTCAATCCCGGACTTGGTACAGAACTCGTGCAGCCTCCATGATTATATAGCAATTTGCGTTTCTGGGCTGCAACGGCTTGATGCTGGAGGAGATCTATCTTCTTCTGAAAAATCTGCAGTTAAAGAACTAAAAGATAACTTTTGATCTTTTAGTTTGAATCTTTAATCTTTAATCTTTAATCCCTGAACGAACTCTTCTACTTTGAAATTCGAACTTTAATTATCTTTTAATTCGTTCCTAAAGATAGATCTTCTTATCTCTTGCTAACTGCACAATAATCTGTTAAAGATATAACAGATTTATATGTCCAGTATTTTCGGGCCAGATGTCAGGACATCGTATCCGACATCTTGGATCCTGCAGCTTCAATGCTTCACTTGACTTTTATCTTGCATAGTACAGCAATTCCAGTATCTTCGAGCAGGATGTCAGGACATTGTATCCGACATCGTGGATCCTTCAACTTCAATTCATCACTTGACACTTTATCTTGCCTTGTGCATTGTGCAGCCCGATCTTATTCCTTGACATAACGTTGGACATCATGTGCAGCAACTCCAGCTTTCCATCATTGTCTAAGTGCTTATGTTTTAACAAAATCTTAGCCAACCTTTTTAAACTCAGTAGTGCTAGGCACTAACATGATTCAATTGGGTAGCTAATTGTCCCATCTGATTGGTTAAGCTCTGAATGGAGGCTCTCGTCTCTTGCTGAAACTGCATGTTCTGCATAGTCATTTGCCTCACAAGTTCTTCGAGGGAAGGTTGTGGAGGGGCCTCAACTATTGGCTGTTTCTGGGGTTGTTGCTGTTGTTGGATTGGTGGAGGAATGTATGGTCTGCTTGGGCCAGCAGCATTTTGGAAGGAAGGAGCAGGCTGCTGTTGTTGTTGCTGAGGGCTAGACCATCTGAGGTTAGGGTGATTCCTCCATCCAGGGTTGTATCTGTTGCTGGAAAGGTCATAATTGCTCTGCTATGGTTGATTTTGCTGCTGAGGTTGAGGAGGTCTATTGTAAATATTTGCAGCATAAGCTTCAGGCTGCTCAATTGCTCCAGGTTGCTGCATGGAAGGGCAAAGGTCTGTATGGTGGTCAGCAGAGGAGCACAAACCACAAACCCTTGCGACAGGTACAGATTTCTGATTCAAGGCCAGCTGGGTTACCAAGTTGACCAACGCATCCAGTTTGCCTTCAAGCTTTTTAGTTTCAGATGATGCAGATGGGTTTGTAGCTACCTCATGCACTCCTCTAATGACTATGGCATCATTTCTGGCACTAAACTGCTGGGAGTTGGAGGCCATCTTCTCAATTAAATTTCTGGCTTCAGCAGGAGTCATGTCTTCAAGGGCTCCACCACTGGCAGCATCTATCATACTTCTCTCCATATTACTGAGTCCTTCATAAAAATATTGGAGAAGAAGCTGTTCTGAAATCTGATGGTGGGGGCAACTGGCACATAGTTTCTTAAATCTCTCCCAGTACTCATACAGGCTCTCTCCACTGAGTTGTCTAATACCTGAGATATCCTTCCTGATGGCTGTGGTCCTGGAAGCAGGGAAAAAATTTTCTAAGAATACTCTCTTAAGGTCATCCCAGCTCGTGATGGACCTTGGAGCAAGGTAATACAGCCAGTCCTTTGCCACTCCCTCTAATGAATGAGGAAAAGCCTTCAGAAATATGTGATCCTCTTGGACATCTGGGGGTTTCATGGTGGAGCAGACAATGTGAAATTCTTTCAAATGTTTGTGCGGGTCTTCACCTGCAAGGCCATGAAACTTTGGAAGCAAATGAATCAGTCTAGTTTTAAGAACATATGGGACATCCTCATCAGGGTATTGGATGCACATGCTTTCGTAGGTGAAATCAGGTGCAGCCATTTCCCTTAGAGTCCTCTCACGAGGTGGAGGTTGTGCCATGTTCTCAAAATATGCAAAATCAGAATGCTCAGAATCAGAATGCTCAAAATTATAATGCTCAAGATCAAGATGTTCAAAATCACCAATAACAGAATGCACAGATTCACCAGTTATGGAATGCTCAGAATGATCAAAAGGTATAAAATGATGCCTAACTAATCTATGAAATGTCCTATCTATCTCAGGATCAAAGGGTTGTAAGTCAGATGGATTGCCTCTAGTCATACACTACATTCAGCATGCACACAACTAGTTGCCTTGTCATGTAAATAAAGGTGTAGGTTTGAACTACAGCTACCCTCAAATGATATCCAAATGACTTGAAATTTTGTGAGCAACCTTATAAAATGATGAGAAGATAGCACAAAAAATTTCAGACAAAAATTCAAAGTCTAACTATGAAAGCTAAAAATGGTAAGTTAAGAAAAATTAGTGAATAAAACTTGAAAAATAAAAAACTTTTGACAGAATCGCTTTTTTTGGACGATGGAGATCTCAGCCGGCCTACCGCAGACTGCCACGGCTTAGGAAATTTTTTTCTACCCCAAATGCATATATAATAATTGCGATTCTGATAACCGGAGCAAAAGTTATGGCCGTTTGAAGTTTTGACAAACACAAAATTTGCTAGTTTTTTGGAACATTCAAATCTGACCAAACTAAAGGCTCTAGCTATTTTTCCCACAAAATATGGATTAAAAGAAGTTACCACAAAAAAATTCAGCCAAAAATAACAACCCTAGCTACTAAAACAAAAAATCTCAAATAATTCAGCATGGGTGGTCGCTAAAATCCGTCTCTAATTGATTTCTACTACTACTCTGTTTTGCCGCAAGCACAATCTTCACAGCAAAACACCCAAGACTGAAACAGGGGAAACGCTTAATGGGAAAACTGAAATAGAACACACATTAAACAAAATACCAGGACACTAAACAACACTAACACACATACTATCACAATACTAACAATTTAAACATAAAACATTAAAGGATTAAACACACAACACTAGCTAGCTATTATGAACCTTTGGGCACTGCTCCCCGGCAACGGCGCCAAATTTGATCGAGGCCGTACCCGAATCAAATAAACATGAAAATGCAGTAACTAGGAAGTGATCCTAGGTCGTTTCCCAACGAGCAGTGACAAACCAAATGTTCATAATATACTTGCAGTAACAGTAACGATTGGGGGGGGGGGTTTGTTTGTTTTGTGATTAAAGAGCAGAACAAGTAAACTGGAATACAAAACTACTAATATTAAAAACGGGTTGTTTCCTCTGATTCAGAAGCCATTCTCTTATCCTGGGTTATGGAGAAATTGTCCCTAACAGTCAACCACTTAATCCAACCCTATTTCAATTTACTAAGCGAAAATCAACTTAGGGTTTTCAATACGTGATTAGGCACCACATACACCAGTTAGCCCTTCGTCCATTAAGCATGAACGCAAGTTAGGCTCAGAGGCAATTAATCGAACACGAAGCGTGCACTGATTAATATTCACGAATTTGGGATAACTGGTGAAGGGAAAACCGCCAGGAAACCACATTACAAGCGAAACCTCAAAGAGAGTTGGGCTTCGTCCTCAAAAGGAAACAACACCAGAAAATCTAGCCTTCCATGGATTCAAATAGAAAACGCAAATGAAACATGAAGCAGAAACGTAAATGAACAGAAATGTAGATGAAACAGAAACGTAAACGAGAGTAAAAGAAGAAGCAAGAACGAAATTGTAATTAGAAACAGAAAACGTAAAATTGCATTACGTGAACAATAGCATTAAGCAGAAAAACGAAAACCCTAAAACAAAAGCTCTGAATAATGAATAGCATAACAGAATGCCTTGCACGAATCCCAAGGCTGCTATTTAAAAAGAGTCACTCAAAGTCACTGGGCCCTCTTACAATACTCTGGCCCAAAACGAAATAAACACTGAACAACATGAAATAAAATTGCGAAATTTCCTAATTAACTAAGGTAAGCGCTGCTTAATTTGCCCATTTCAAGTCCATAACCAAAATCCGGATTAAGCCCAATGTTTCATTAATTCCTGAAATTAGATAAAAAAACATCAAATTAGCTAAATGAGCCCAAATAATAAAACTGCCTGATTAATTGACAATTATGACCAATCAGTAATTAAAATGGTGCAAAAAGGGTTTAGAAAATAGAAGAAAATGATGGCACATCACAAATTCTCTCTCTTCCTTCAGCAAAAATTCAAAAGCTTTTCCTCATCTTCCATGTTGCTTTTCTTCTTCCTTTCTCCTCCACCATTGTTATCCATTGAAGCTCCAAAATCCCTCCTCATTTCTACTCCAAATTGTCAGGAGAAGCTATTTTCGGAGTCGTGAAGCACACCTCTATGTTGTGGGGCTTCGAATTTCAGGTATGGGTGGACTTCTTCTCACATGAAATTCGTGGGTGTTGGGTTTTTGGGAGATATGATGGGTAGTTTTACTAGGTTATTGCCTTAGGGTAGTCATTTGTGAAGGAATTTGATGAAATCATGCTAAACTTGACATGTTTGATGTGAGTAAAATTACCCATGCTGATTTAGGGTTTTATGATGTTGCTTTGTGATGTATGTATGCTGAAATTGTTGATAGAAAACTGGTAGAGATGATGGGGAGAGTTAACCTAGGGTTAAATGTGAAAATGGTAGTGATGTGAGTGGAAAAGTGTGAGATTTTGAGGGTTTGAAAAGCTAAATTTGGGGTTAGTGGAAATTGGAGCCTAAAGTGGGTTGATTCTAGTTTAAAATGTCAATTAGGACTTGTAGGAAAGCTTGGGCAGAGCAAATGAGAAAAATGAGTGACACATGTGAAAGAGGAGAGCGATTTCTAGGGTAAATTAAGTGTTAAGAGGTCAAATTTTGAATGGCTGGGGTTTTCACCTTAAAACCAGTTTGAGCAAGTCTAAATTAATGTTATAGACTTGTTTGAGATGAGAGTTTACCCCAAAATTACCCCATGCTCATTTTCACTTCTCAAACCTTGAAAATCCACTAAATTGATGGGTTTTGGATACCTAGATTTTGATTTACCTTGATCTGAAGCTTGTTTTTGGTTTAAATATGATCTATACATGATTTTGGACTTGTAGGATCCAATTTGAGCAAAATTGGATGTGGGCAAGTTGGATTTCGAAATCTGCCAAATTATGCAGCAAAATGCTGTTAAATTGTGCAGCCAACTTGACCAAATGTGCAGAAAAATGCTTGTGCATTGCTAGTCATGGGAAGAGTAGTGCATTTCGGGTTACAGGCATTTTCAAGCAGATCCCAACGGTCAAAATGTAGATTTATTTACTGGGAACCTTCAGTAAAAGTTTCAAGTCGATCCAATGGTTAACGAATCGAAACGAAGAGAATGTTACTGGGGTATAAGAGTAAGGAAAGCTGTGGTATTTGAGTGAGTTTTGGACAGAGTTTTCTGCCTCTACCCTGTTTTCTTGGTTTAGGGTAGTTTCATGATATTTGGAATTGAATTGCTTGGATATTGTGGAAGCTTGGAGGGGTTGATGGGGACCCGGTGCCGAGAGGAACGAGGATAAGGGCTACGTAGGAGTGTGTGAGCTCAGTTGAAAGGTGGGCAACTGGGGATGGTGTGTTTATGTTTGACTTGTGGAAGTGGGAGAGTTGATTTGCGCCATCGCCTGATCGCCACCTTGTACCACATATGACGGGTACCCCATAATCCACTAAGCTTGATGTGAGAAAGCGTGGAATGGTCAGTCTTCCTACTTTTGTTTGTTGACCACAGAGTGGTACCTGGAGATATGTTGTGGGGGTCAGGAGACCTTGGGGACGTCAGGTGGGGTGCTATTGCCCAAAACCAAGCATGACCAATCCCGACCCAACCCGGGCATAGTCAGTCAGTGAGAACCTGTGACGTACCTAAACAAGCGAGCTCCTGGCAGTCAACCAATAAAAGAACAAAGTCCACAAAGCAAGGAGGCTTGTGTGGCGGCTGGCCAGCTATGTATCTTGGGTGGTATCTGGAAATTAGCCTCTGGTAATCGATTACAATTCGTAGGTAATCAATTGTGTGTAATCGATTACACAGAGTAACATGGCACTGGTAATCGATTACCAGTTGGGTGTAATCGATTACACAGGGAGATAGGGCACTGGTAATCGATTACCATTTAGGTTTAATCGATTACACAGTATAATTTGTAGATTTCCATGTGGAAAAGTTGTGTAATTCGTGTTTGGGCACTGGTAATCGATTACATACTTTGGTAATCGATTACCAGAGAGGAAATCCCTTGAGAATGACATTCTGACTATGCGTAGCCGTTATGGGACGCATTGTATTGTTACATGTAGTTAGATTTCTTGTGAAAGAGTCTACCCTCTTCCTTTTATCTCTTGTAGATCGCGATGGCAGCGCAGTTGATCCATGATCGCGTGGTGATGGAGTGCCTAGAGGGAGTTTGGGAGACCCTCGAAGGCAATGAGAGGTGCCAATTCCGTGGCACAATCTGACTCACTAATACATCATTAGTACATCCGGAGGAACCCGCACGCATACTTCAGCAACCTGTGGAGTGGATACTACCTACACCTACTCTATATCGACTAGTGGAGCCAGTTCAAGTGATAGAGGTGTCATCCTCTGAAGAGGATATTGAAGAGGACCCAGAGGAGTTACCTCCTGAACCTGCTGTGGATGACCTTGACTTACCTGAGGATGATGAAGACCCACTCCCTGATGTTGATTTTCCAGAGGATGTTTTGTCAGCATCTGAGGCAGACTCTATAGAGGAGAGTGGCCCTGGAGGGACAGCGAATAGTGACGACTCTTCATCATAGCAGACGGCTCCTTAGACTAGGTGTACATACTTTTTGTGGGTGGGTGTATCTAGTTCAGACTGCTAGGTTTACTCTTTTGATTTTTGGGTGGGTATTTAATTTATTACTATTAAACCAGCCATTATTTAGGGACGCCACATTTACTATATGTGTAAATCTTTTTTGCAAACTATGGATTTTTTCATTTGGGTTCATCCTAAATAATTCATATTCATGGGTAAGGGTATTTATTCTAGACCTTTTTACATCTGTGGTTCCTTCATGGGTTAACTGGAGAGTATCCCACATATCCTTGGCATTAGTACAATTTGACACTCTAAAGTACTCATCTATCGCTAGGGCTGATGTGATGATGTTTTTGGCTTTGAGATCGTACTAGATTTTTCTCCTATCTTGTTCTGTCCACTGATCTCTAGGTTTTTGGGTTGTAGTGCTTGTGCTTTCATCTACTATAGTGGGTATATGTGGTCCTAATTCTATTGCTTCCCAAATATTTAGATCTATGGCTTCAATGAATATATGCATGCGGGTTTTCCAATAATGGTAACCCTCACCATTGAAAATGGGTGGTCTGTGAATGGAATTTCCTTCAGGAAACAAGGGATTTGAGGAGGCCATTTATCTTGAAGTGGTTAGACTTTCTACAAGAAACCCGCTCTGATACCACTTGTTGGATCGAGTGGCCTCAGAATAATTAAGAAGGGGGGTTGAATTAATTATTCCTAAACCTTTACTAATTAAAAATTACTCTTCTAAGGCTTTTACTAAATTTTTAAGAGAATGAGGAGTAGAAGAGAAACTTAACAGAAAGTAAAAGCGGAAATTAAATGCACAGTGGAAAGTAAAAGAGTAGGGAAGAATGAAACAAACACACAAGAGTTTTTATACTGGTTCGGCAACAACCCGTGCCTACATCCAGTCCCCAAGCGACCTGCGGTCCTTGAGATTTCTTTCAACCTTGTAAAAATCCTTTTACAAGCAAAGATCCACAAGGGATGTACCCTCCCCTGTTCTCTTTGAACCTAGTGGATGTACCCTCCACTAGAACTGATCCACAAGAGATGTACCCTCTCTTGTTCTCAGTCAAACCCAAGTAGATGTATCCTCTACTTGTACCACAAAGGATGTACCCTCCAATGTGTTAAGACAAAGATCTCAAGTTGTTAAACCTTTGATACTTTGTGAATGGGGATACAAAAGAATTCTCAGGCGGTTAATCCTTTGAACACTTTTGTATAAGGGAATGGGAAGAATCAAAAGAATTCTCAGACTGTGTCGTTTTGAATTCTTTGACAAGGGAGAAGGGAGACACAAAAGAATTCAGGCAGTTAGTCCTTTGTTCTTTTGGAAAAGGGAGAAGAGAGTCACAAAAAGAATTCAGGCGGTTAGTCCTTGGCGAATTCTTTTTGGCAAAGGGAGAAGAGAATGAAAAGATGAATAGCACAAGGGGAAACAACCTATGGCTATGTCCAACATGAGCTTGTCAAGGGGGAACCCGCACGCACACTTCAGCAGCCTGTGGATGTACCTGAGGATGATGAAGACCCACTCCCTGATGTTGATTTTCCAGAGGATGTTTTGTCAGCATCTGAGGCAGACTCTACAGAGGAGAGTGGCCCTGGAGGGACAGCGAATAGTGACGACTCTTCATCGTAGCAGACGACTCCTTAGACTAAGTGTACATACTTTTTGTGGGTGGGTGTATCTAGTTCAGACTGCTAGGTTTACTCTTTTGATTTTTGGGTGGGTAGACCTATTGTATAGAAATTTTGATGATTGTATATATGTGGCTGAAGCCACCACAGTTGATACCTTTGCTCTGGATGTCACTATGTATTTTGCAAACTCCCATATTTTGGACAGTTTTATATGATGAATGTAATTATGTTTAATCTTGTTATTTGAAAAGGAAGTGTTAACAAACTTTATTTGAAAAGAGTTTACTGACCGTATCTTATTATTTTTCACGTGACAACCTAAAATGATGGCTGGTATATTTTCTTTTTGAAAGAGCAAACTAGTTTAGAGGTTATGAGTGATCAGAAAGAAATGAATCCGAAGTGAACTGGCCATTTAGGACTCTATAGTGATAATTTTCCTTCTGAATTTAATTGTCGTGAAATGAGTAACAGTGCGAAAAAAAAAGAGAGAAAAAGAAGAAAAAAAAATTTCCCATGGTTTTCTGCTATTTAATTTATTACTATTAAACCAGTGATTATTTAGGGACGCCACAATTGGTGGTATCAGAGAAAAAGTTGGATTCTAGTGAACCTGTTCATGGTCTTACTGTGTGAATGTTGTGTATCTCTAAAACTTGGAAGTAGGTTTCGGGGAGTGACGTTAAGTCACAAATTATGTGTGATTCTACTTTCTTGTCTTAAGCAGGAATGTGCAATTGATTTGGTAGAATTGTTATATATATATATATAGAGAGAGAGAGAGATATATTGTTGTAACTCTCATAACCCATATGGTACACTCTCTCAGTAGAATTTCTTGGATACTAATAGCTTCCCTACAGGTTAGGTATGGCAGGACGTGGTAGGGATCAGAACCGTGATGTCCTAGACCGCATCACAACTGTGCTGGAAACTCTAGTGCAGGAACGTGATGTGGAGCCGACAGAGTATCGAGGACTCATGGCTTTCCGTAAGAACCACCCGCCGAAGTTCAGTGGGGACTATGATCTAGAAGGTGCTAGGTTGTGGTTAGCTGAGACTGAAAAGATTTTCGAAGCGATGGGTTGTCTCGAGGAGCATAAGGTCCCTTATGCGACGTTCATGCTCCAAGGAGAAGCTGAGAACTGGTGGAAGTTCGTGAGACCTACATTAGTTGCACCTGGAGGCGTGATTCCTTGGAATGCCATCAAGGACAAATTCCTAGACAATTATTTTCCACGAGATCTCAGGAATCGAAAGGCGAGGGAATTTCTGGGTTTGAAGTAGGGAAACATGTCCGTTGGAGAATACACAGCCAAATTTAATGAACTTCTACAGTACTGGCCTCAATACCAAGATGCTCGGAACGAAGAAGACTTATGTGCTCAATTTGAGAATGGGCTTCGGCTGGAGATTCAACAGGCAGTTAGCTACATGCAGATCACAGATTTCAATCAGCTGGTGACGAAGTGTCGAATATTTGAGGACAAGATGAAAGAAAGGCAAGCTAGAGGCTTTGGAGGACCACAGAGAAGCCACCCTTTTAGAGGAAACAGTAATAAGAGGATGAAGCCATATTCTAGCAACAAGGGGAAACAACCTATGGCTACGTCCAACATGAGCTTGTCAAGGGGGACTGGGGTACTGTGCTTTCAATGCGGAGGACCGCATCTTAGGAGGAATTGCCCACAACTCCAACAAGCGCAGGAAAATCGTTGCTATATTTGTGGCAAGGTAGGCCATTATGCTCGAGAGTGTAGGATGACTGGGAGACCGACGGTAACTGCCAATTCTAACACAGTCAATCGTGGATCTACTAATCCCATAAGGAGCGGTAATGTTAGCAACAACAACAACACTAGTGGTGGAAGACCAAAGGTACCCTCCCTGGTATTTGCTATGAGTGGATCAGAAGTTGCTGCCTCCGACGATTTGATACAGGGTAAGTGTTTGATTGCTGATAAACTGCTAGATGTACTCTATGATTCGGGTGCCACGCATTCGTTCATATCTCATGCATGTGTGGAGAGGTTGGGGTTATGTACGACGGAGTTACCATATGATATGGTGGTGTCTACTCCGACTAACGAGCCTGTAACCACCTCTCGGGTGTGTTTGAAGTGTCCTATAACTGTTGAGGGTCGATCTTTTATGGCGGATTTGATTTGCCTACCTTTAGCTCATCTAGATGTGATCTTGGGGATGGATTGGTTATCTACTAACCATATCTTTCTAGACTGCAAAGAGAAGATGCTAGTATTTGGTGGAAATGTAATTCCAAATGAACCATTGAAAGAGAATGCTGCCAACGATGGAGTGGGGGATGTTCGAACCTACATGATGTTGTTCTCCATGAATGTGGAGGAGGTCTCTGAAGTTAGCAGTATACCGGTGGTGTCAGAATTTCCAGAGGTCTTTCCTGATGACATTTGTGAATTTCCCCCTGAGAGAGAGGTGGAATTCATTATTGACTTAGTGCCTGGGGCGAATCCAGTGTCGATCGCGCCCTATAGGATGTCTCCAGTAGAACTAGCAGAGGTGAAGGCACAAGTGCAAGATCTTTTGAGTAAAAAATTTGTTCGCCCAAGTGTATCACCGTGGGGAGCGCCGGTCTTACTAGTTAAAAAGAAGGATGGAAGTATGAGGATGTGCGTAGACTACCGGCAACTGAACAAAGTCACTATCAAGAACAAATATCCTCCACCGAGGATAGATGATTTGATTGATCAATTGAGGGGAGCGACGGTATTTTCGAAGATAGATTTGCGATTGGGGTATCATCAAATCCGAGTCAAGAAGGAAGATATCCCAAAGACTACGTTTTGGACTCGGTATGGACATTATGAGTATTTAGTCATGCCATTTGGAGTGACTAATGCTCCGGCTATCTTCATGGACTATATGAACCGTATATTCCATGATTACTTAGATCAGTTCGTGGTTGTGTTCATTGATGATATCCTAGTATATTCACAAAATAAGGAGGAGCATGAAGAGCACTTGAGAATTGTGTTGCATATCCTGAGGGATAGGAAATTGTTCGCCAAATTGTCGAAATGTGAATTTTGGTTAGAGAAAGTGCAGTTCTTGGGGCATGTGATTTCTAAAGACGGGGTTGCGGTGGATCTGATTAAAGTGGAGTCGGTTATGGAGTGGCAACAACCGACAACTCCAACAGAAGTTCGAAGTTTCTTGGGGTTGGCCGGCTATTATAGGAAATTCATTGAGGGATTTTCTAAGTTAGTGCTACCCCTAACTAAACTGAATCGTAAGAATGAGAAGTTTGTCTGGAATGAGAAATGTGATCAAAGCTTCCAAGAGTTGAAGAGGCGGTTGACAACAGCTCAAGTGTTAATTTTGCCCGACCCTAAGAGACCATTTGAAGTGTATTGCGATGCGAGCGGGCAAGGCTTAGGGTCCATATTGATGCAGGAGGGAAGGGTAGTGGCTTATGCTTCACATCAATTGTGTTCTCATGAAGTTAACTATCCGACCCATGATTTGGAACTAGCAGCTGTGGTCTTTGCCTTAAAGATTTGGAGGCATTATTTATACGGTACTCGTTTTGAAGTTTTCAGCGATCACAAGAGCCTCAAATACTTGTTCGATCAGAAGGAACTCAATATGAGGCAACGAAGATGGATGGAGTTCCTCAAGGATTATGATTTTGGTCTTTCCTACCATCCAGGAAAGGCTAATGTAGTAGCCGACCCACTGAGCCGGAAGTCCTTATATGTTGCGACCATGATGATTCTGGAACAGAGATTGATAGAGGAATTTCGAGATCTAAATCTAGCAATCGAGATGCGACCCAAGAGCTTATTCGTGGGAGCGTTGCAGATCACCAATGAATTCGTAGATCACATACGCGAGGCTCAACAGGATGACCAGTTTCTGTAAGGCAAAGTGTTAGATGCAATGGGAGGTAAGGATGTAGATTTTAAAAAGGATACAACCGGGATAATTAGATTCAAGGGGAGGATATGTGTACCGCCTTTAGATGATTTGAAAGTTAAGATCTTGGAAGAAGCACATAAAAGTCGTCTTAGTTTCCATCCAGGAATGACTAAGATGTACCAAGATTTGAAGAGAAGTTTTTGGTGGCATGGCATGAAGAAGGATGTAGCTGAATATGTAGCAAAATGTTTGACATGTGTCATACCCTAATTTCGTCCGGGGACCTTTGCTTGATAACGTGCGACCATTCTTTGGTCCTCGTGAGGTGCTTGGCACCCATCATTAGGCAATTTGTGAAATTCCAGGACATGCCCAAAAAAACCAAAAAAATATTGATGCACAATCCGTAAGTTTCCGTGACACACCGGAAATCAAAAGGAAGCGTCGTTGCATAATTAAGTGAGGTTCCGTAACATTCCGTAAGTTAAAAAGGGGATGATTATGTAATCCGCAAGGTTCCGTAACAATTACGGAAAGAAAACAAGTATCGTTACGGAATTCGTAAGTTTCCGTAACTTTACGAAAAAAGAATCACCAAAAAAACAGCAGAGGGGGTGAACTTAGTAAAAATGGGGGTGCAAATAGCACCCAGGCCCATTTGGGCCCTCCAGAAGATTCCTCCAGAAGGCGGTTGCTTCTGGAGGAAGCAACCCTGCTCGCCTGGGCGAGCTGAGCTCGCCTGGGCGAGCTGGGCGGCAAGCATCTCCCCTATTTTGCTATAAATAGGGGAGAAAATGAAGAAGAAAAGGATCCCAGCCCTTTAGGCACTTCTCTCTCTTTGGAATTTGCTTGGAAAAATTGTTTCCGTGAAGAAAATCTAAGCCGAGGCGCTTCCGAAACGTTTCCGTAACGTTTTCCGTGAGGAATCTCGCAAAGGTTTGAACCGTTCTTCGACGTTCTTCATTCGTTCTTCATCGTTCTTCGATCTTCAACGGGTAAGTACCTCGAACCAAGCTTTTCGATTCATTCTATGTACCCGTAGTGGTCCACATTGTGTTTCGTGCATTTTGATTCTCGTTTTGTTTACTTTTTATACCCCCTGTTGACGTGCTTAAGCCATTTTACTTAAGTCATTTCTCGCTTAACTTAAAAATAAAATAAATTTCCACCGAACATTTGAATTGCATTATCCATTAACTTCGGTTAAAATCAATTCCGACCGTTCGGTCGTGCCGTAACCACGTTGGAAATCAAAAAGAGGTAAAAAATAATATAATAATCAAAAAATATCTTTTTAGTAAAATAAAGCGGAAAATCAATCGGACGTTTTCTCTTTGGGATTTCTCATTCTTAATCGAATTGATTAATAACTAAGGTGAAACTAAGGCTAAAATTAACTCGCTTAGTCAAGCTCGTCCACAAAAATAGGCTTTTGAAGTTTGTCATTTCAATTTCTCACCAAGTAAAAATGGATCATTTTTAAGGTCCAACGCCTTAAAATGATCACCTCTTAAAGTAAAAAAGAATCACTTGATAAGAAAGAACTACGTAGGTCTGAGTTCCTCATTGAGGATACGTAGGAGCAAAAGCCCCGCTTTTGTCGACCACCCCAAGAGATCGTTAACGGTCCAATGCCTTAACGTTTCTCTCCTTTCAAAAACAAGAGATCGTTAATGGTCCAATGCCTTAACGTTTCTCTCCTTTCAAAAACAAGAGATCGTTAATGGTCCAATGCCTTAACGTTTCTCCCCTTTCAAAATCAAAAGATCGTTTAATGGTCCAACACCTTAAAATGACCTTTTGTTCAAAAAAAACATATTTTGCAAAAAAGACAAAAACAACTTAACCAAATACTTTGTTCCGAAAGAACTACGTAGGTCTGATTTTCTCATCCCAAATTGAGGAATACGTAGGAGCAAAGGGAAACACCCTTGTCGACCACAAAAAAGAAAAAATATAAAAAGGGTATAAAGGATACAAGAACATAAAAGGAACATAAAAATCAAAGTCATGTTTGCACATTCGATTAAAGGCTGCCGTCCCTTGGGACGGGCGTGTGGGGTGCTAATACCTTCCCCGTGCGTAAATACAACTCCCGAACCTTTCACTAAAAAGTTCGTAGATCGCGTCTTTTCCGGTTTTTCCGACGTTTTCCTCAAATAAACGTTGGTGGCGACTCCGCGCGTATTCCTTTCGTGGAACACGCATCCCGCGAGTCTCGCGTCGCCCTCCCGCCGAAGGGTAGGTTGCGACAGTTGGCGACTCCGCTGGGGACTGTTTTTAGAGAGTTAGGCCATTTAATCTTGTGCAATGTTTTACCGTGACTTATCCCTTTGTTGGTTTTCCTTCATTATGTTCTTATGTATAAACTCTTTGTTGCTTTTAGTGCGTTTTAAAATGTATGCATGGGGTAAATATTTATTCATTTGATGCACACAAACACCAACACTATTTGCACACACTGTGAGTGAAAAAGGGCCCTATACCCGGGTTCATGGGAACATAAGGAGCGGAGGTGAATCTGTGGTCATGCTAGGTCTCCGACTTGCTTGATTACAGTGAACCCTCATCTAGAGCTTTTTTCTTTGAAAACTTATTGTTGCTAGTAGTCCCTACTGCTGCAATATGTTTTTCGAAGAGAATGATACCTCTAGAAACCATCAAGAGAGATATAACTACCTTGGGGATTATTACTAAAAGCCTAGTTAGTTCTCTCCCTTATAGGTCCCTTAAATAGGGGCACGAAGCAAACACGCTGCGTGCCATTTTTCACACTGCCATGCATGAGTATCATATACCCTTTTGCTTATGTTCGGTAAATATTGTCATACTGTGCACATTCCCGCATTGTGTCTTTTGCATAGGCATTGCATATGGGTTCTGTCTTGATCCCTACTGTAAACAAACCAACGGAGGGTCCGTGTCGCCTTCTTAAAAACGTGCGTTGGGGGCATTTTGCTACCCCTAGACGTCGTATCTAAGAAGGGGACAAATTCCCCGGACCCCCGCATTCCTAGATTGCATCTGTGTCATATGCATTCCATCATGCATTCATCCATCCCACCCATGAGATATCGGAGTTTTGATTTGCACGGCTTTTGTCTCACTTTAGTAAGCATGGGAACAAATCAAACCGGTAAGAGGTTCTACCAAGTCAAGGTCAAAAGCCTAGATACCACCAGCATCAAGGAATTAGGGCGGTTGATGGAACCCCTCCAAATGCAAGCCTTCCGCAAGACTTACGGAAAGATCTTAGAGTTGACCATAGCAGAGGTGTCCATAGAAGCCGTTGCATCACTTACCCAATACTACGACTAGCCTTTGAGATGCTTCACATTCGGAGACTTCCAATTAGAACCAACCATTGAAGAATTTGAGGAAATTCTAGGATGTCCTCTCGGGGGAAGGAAACCATATCTTTCCTCCGGGTGTCTCCCCTCTTTGAGCAGAATTGCAACTGTGGTCAAAGATTCAGCAAGACGTTTGGACCGCATAAAACAGACTCGGAACGGCATAGCGGGCCTACCACAAAAGTACCTAGAAGACAAGCCGAGGGGTATGGCCAATCAAGGAGACTGGGTCCCGTTTATGGATGTGTTAGCTTTGCTAATTTTTGGGGTCATCCTCTTTCCAAACGTGGATGGTTTGGTAGACCTAGCAGCAATCGACGCTTTCCTTGCCTACCACCATAGCAAGGAAAGTCCGGTGGTAGCTGTCTTGGCAGATCTATTTGACACGTTTGACCGAAGGTGCGAAAAGAGTAGCGCACGGATCATCTGTTGCTTACCCGCCCTCTGTGTTTGGTTGGTTTCGCACTTGTTCCAACAAGACACAAGACATCCATGTCCGCTCCTGAGCCATCGCTCGTGTACTGAAAAGAGGAGAATGGATTGGGACCAGCTCTTGGCCGGGATAGGAAGTAGAACAATCAGTTGGTTCCCCCAATGGAAGGAAGGAAGAGAAGGAGTCCTTTTCTCATGTGGAAGATACCCAAACATTCCGCTGGTAGGAACGAGGGGTTGTATTAACTACAATCCCGCGCTCGCTATAAGACAACTAGGGTACCCCATGAGGGGAGCACCGACGGAAGAAAGCATGTCTCCTTTCCTTGTGAGGGATTTCGGCGCACAAAATTCCAAGACTATACAAAGAATCCATAAGGCATGGGAAACCCCGTTAAGGAAAGATCAAGAGCTTAGAGGCATTCGTAATGGCATCATTGGTGGGTACCACGAATGGCTGAAAGTTCGCATACGAGGTTTAGATTGGCTCGCCAAGTTAAAAGTCGTCAGCGAAGAGGATTTTGAAGCACCGGAAGAGGACGAAGAAGTCCAGGCTCTCAAAAGCGAGTTAGGAAAGGCAAAACTCGCCAAGGAGAAGTTCAAGTTGGCTGCTACACACGTTCGGAAGGAGTGTGCCGGGTTACGGGAAGAGAATGCAATTACCGCAAGAGCCCTTGAACGAGAGACCTAGAGGGCTCGCAAGGAAGAGTATGGCCAGAACAAATTTCGCGGAGCTCTATGGGGTAGCAATAGTGAACTCAAGTTGCGAAGGGAAGAAAGGGACCAGTCGCGAGCACATAGCATGGTTCTGAAAGAGGAGTTGATTGCTTGTTCAAGGTCCAAAAGAAGCTTGTCTCAACGTTTATGCGAGACAGAGACCAACATGTTAGCTATCATCGCCAAGTACGAAGAAGAGTTAGGTCTAGCCACGGCCCACGAGCATAGAATCGCGGATGAGTATGCCCAAGTATACACGGAAAAAGAGGCTAGAGGAAGGGTGATCGACTCTTTACACCAAGAGGCAACCATGTGGATGGATCGGTTTGCTCTTACCTTGAACAGGAGTCAAGAACTTCCCCGATTGTTAGCCAAGGCCAAGGCGATGGCAGACACCTACTCCGCCCCCGAAGAGATTCATGGGCTTCTCGGCTATTGTCAGCATATGATAGACTTAATGGCCCACATAATTAGAAATCGTTAGGAAACTTGTATGGTCTCTCAGACCTTGACTGGATACGACTTCTTTTTGAAATAAAATGTTGGTCCCATGTTTCTACTCCAAAAAGCTTGTGCAAATCAAATCACTCCTACATTTTATCTCTAGCATGCATTGTATGTTGGTCTCGTCCTTTGTCACGGGAAGCCGGAAGGTCCATCTCACCTTCTTAATTGTACACATGGGGCACTGCGCCCCCAAATGCGCAAGTAAGAAGAGATAATTTTCCGGGCTCTCGTGTCCGTAAAATGCATTCATATCATGCATCGCATAAGCATCTCTTCATAACATCATAATGGACATATCCTGCATTTGCATGAGTCATGGCATCATCATGCATATGCGTTCAACAAACTTTTTGGTCTGCAAAATTGCATACCATTTGTTTTCATGTTTGCTCATCCTTGCGTTTTCCTCTACAAAACAAAAACAAAAAAGGGGGAAGCGTGAAACTTCACACTACATTCTTAGTTTCATGTGTTAGGCACCATGAGCCAACCATGTTGGGATCATAAACCCGTTTCACTTAAAAAACAAAATTGAACATGGTACCTAATGCATGGTTAACTAGGAAATGGTGTTTCTTCGGGCATCTCAATTTCATAATTACATTTTCCGTGCATAAGCTTAAAGTATGCCCGAGTCATTCATTCATATGAGATGTTGTTGAAGTATTGGCGATCAGAATTGCCATTCCTTGGATTATAGGGTTGAACCAAGCTCATGCTTTTATAAAAAGGTTCATCAAGTCAAGTTGAAATATGGAAGTAACCGTCTTGCAAAATTGGGGCAAAAGATGAATCGAGTCACATCACTGCTTCGTCTACTGCCAAACATATTTAGGATTATTGATGTCCCTGTTACTTCCAGTTTCACCTTGACAAGGATGTCATGGACCATGTTGAAAATCTAAATTGATTCAACCCCATATCCTGCGTAAAAATTCGCAATACTTCAACTGTACATCATTCGCATACATCCATGCTTTTCATGGGTTGCATTGCTCATTGCATTCTTTCCTTGAAAAATAAAATAAAATAAAATAAATGAACTTATCAAAAAGAAAAGGAAACGCTTTACGGCGCCCTTACCAAACTCGTGCTAGAGTTAGAGTAATGGGTGAAGCAGAGAAGGTGCAAGAGAAGATGAAGGCCAAAAATGGAGGCCATAAAAGAGCAAATGGCCACAATGATAAAGGCCATGATGAGCATGAAGAAGATAATGGAAGCCAATGCGGTTATAGTTGCCGCTATTAAGCGCTGTCGCTAAGGTGAACCCAATGCTCCCATCCGGCCTCAAGCAAATGAATCATCCAACCTCAAATATGGTAGGCAAAGATTTGGGAAGTACGGATGACCCCATGATGTGCAAATTCAAAACGAGCACGCCTTCCCATTATATGGCTTGCCTCCCAACTGTACGCCACCCAATGTGGCATACACTCTCAATGAAAATCTCAATAACTCCACTCCGATACTCATTGAGAACCAATAACCTCATCAGGCACATATCTCTCAAACCATGGGGGAGACACATGAAATTCCCCACCACAATCTAGCCGACTTCGAGCCTTGGCTCGGATATACCACTGAAGGGCAAGCAGTTGGTGGTATACCCCTACAAAACCCTTTGGAGGGCCCTCAGTATCACCCACAACTGCACCTCTTGCATTCCACAGCGGTTAAAAACCCTTATGACTATGGCAGGAATGGGAAAGTTGGATCATCTAGAGGAAAGGCTCAGGGCCATTGAAGGAGGTGAAGATTATGCCTTTGCTAAAGAGTTGTTCCTAATACTCAAACATGGTCATTCCCAAGTTCAAGGTGCTGGACTTTGACAAGTACAAGGGGACTACTTGTCTCAAGAACCATCTAAAGATGTATTGTCAGAAGATGGGGGAATACGCAAAAGATGAGGAATTGCTGATACATTCCTTCCAAGAAAGTCTTACTGGGGTAGCTGTTACCTGGTACACTAACTTGGAACCTTCCCGAGTCCATTCTTGGAAGGACCTAAGGGTTGCCTTTGTTAGGCAATATCAGTACAATTTTGATATGGTTCCGGATAGGATGCAACTACAGAACATGTGCAAAAAGGGGGGCGGATCATTCAAAGAACACGCCCAAAAGGTGGAGGGATCTGGCGGCCCAGGTGGTACCCCCAATAATGGAAAGGGAGACGATAATCGTGATGGTAGACACATTATCGGTACTCTACTATGAAAAGATGGTGGGCTGCGCACCCTCAAAGCTTTGCAGATTTGGTCTTCGCCAATGAAAGGATCAATGTGGGTCCGAAAAGAGGCAAATTTGATCATCCTACTAGGACGACTGAGAAAACTGGGGCAAATAAAGAGGGTGAGGATGAGGGAGAAACCCATGCTGTGACTGCCATTCCTGTACGGCCAAGTTTCCCACCAACCCAACAATATCTTTACTCAGCCAATAACCAACTTCCTCCTTACCCACCACCCAGTTATCCACAAAGGTCATCCCTGAATCTACCACAAAGTCTGTCTACCGCACTTCCAATGACGAACACCACCTTTAGCACAAACCAAAAAAACACCAACCAAGAAGTGAATTTTGCAGCGAGAAAGCCTGTAGAATTCACCCCAATTCCAGTGTCCTATGCTGACTTGCTCCCCATATCTACTTGATAATTCAATGGTAGCCATAACCCTATCCAAGGTTCATCAACCTCCATTTCTCTGAGAATACGACTCGAACGCAACGTGTGCTTGTCACGGAGAAGCCCCGGGGCGTTCCATTGAGCATGGTAGGGCTCTGAAGCGTAAGGTGAAAGGTCTAATTGATGCGGGCTGGCTGAAATTTGAGAAGAATTGTGTGTAAATCCTGACATTGACAAGAGATGCCACACATGGGGCAATTTTGAAAGCTGTTGTTAGGTGTCCCTAATGACTCATCAGGGTTTCCAAAGTTTATGCCATTATTGTAAACCACAGCTACAATGTTAAATGAAATGGATAAAGTTGATATCTTTGTCCCTCATCCTCTCACAAACGCATGTTCGCTTATTCAACTTTCACCGGAATGTGGGTGTAAGCCATTGGTCTGTTTGCTCAAGCAACCTGCGCTCCTGAGTGTTGACTTCCAAGACCGTTCAATCAGCGATTACTCATCTTGCACGTTGGTGGGGGTGCCGTAAAACAACGAGCAAAGTTCAAAACAAATAAGTTTCAAAATAAAAAATAAAAAGGCATTTGATTGACTGTGTTTTCAAGTAAAAATATAGACGTTCATGTGACCTCATTTTGTCTTTTTAGAGAGAAGTGAGTTATCAAGAATAGGATGTGGACAAATGGCCTCAGTTACCTTAAGAAAAAGGGGGGTTGAATTAAGATGCAAAGACTATTCCCCAATTGAACTATCAATCTCTCTTTTCGGATTAACAATGCACACAGGGATAACCCTTCCCTTGTGTTCAAAAATCCTCTACAACAAGAGACTCTCAGTCTCTTAATCCCTTTTCAGAAGTAAGAAGAAGAGAAGAAGAGGTCTCTCGTAAAAGAGGTAGATTGTAAAATGAAGATCAATCAAAATTCCTTATTGAATAAGCAAGTGGTTGACCAAGGAATCTTTTTGAGAGGATAAGACATTTCAGTTCAGAAAAACTCTTGATCTTTCGAGAGGATAAAACTGTTTGGGCAATGAAAACTCTCTTTAAAACATTTGAATGGCCATTCATAAAACATTTGAATAGATATGTCTCTTGGAAATTATTTTCTGAAAATCCCCTCTGATAATCAATTACAAGACTTATGTAATCGATTACAGGTTTTAAAAATTTGTATTAAAACATTTTCAACTACTGGTAATCGATTACCAGAGAGCAAATCTCAATTTGAAATTCTTTGGTCAAACCTTTTGTTTGTTTCAATTTGGAAACTTCTTCCTAAAGATTCTAAGAGATCAAACTTGATCATATATCTTGACTTTCTTGGATTCTTGTCTTGAATAAGACTTAGAAGTACTTGATCCTTTAGCATCATCAAGACATCAAAACATTTTGCTTCTACATAGGAGTCATTTGACTTAATCCATCAGCTGAAAAATCCTTCAACTACTTCTCGTCCTTGGAAAATTCTTTTTGCAAGAATCAATTGCGTCTTTCATTCTTCCTCATTACGAGGTTGTAAAAACAAGACAACAATTGGTACCTCTAAGCCCTACACTGGGGCAATGAAAGGCCCCATGCATAAACCTCAAACGAACCTAGGGGCAAATTAGAAGTTCTCACTCAATAGGTTCCCAGCTACAAGGTCATGACGAAAGACAACAATTGGTACCTCAAAGCCTTACACTGGGGCAATGAAGGGCATCGTGCATGAGCCTCAAGTGAACATAGGGGCAGATCAAAAGTTCTCGCCTGTCGATGTTTTTAAACAAGAAAAAGAAAAGGGGGGATAAGCCCTAGGTTTTCAATGGATTGATCAAACATCAAACGACTCCATTGCCGTCACTCCAAAATAGTCAAGTGACTAAATCAAAAAGAACATACACTCTGGGGGAGTTCCCGGAGAGATTTGCAAAAAGATAGGATGAGGTTGCATGAATTATCACCTCTTTCAAAAGGACAGTCAATCTGTGTTTTTCAAAAAAATTAAATCAAAATCAAAATCACAAAATAGGGAAAGAATGTCATGAACATTGTACAACTTTCCATTACATTGCATTGTTTCATATGAAGTCTGCATTAACCAAAATTCACAACAAAGGTTGCATGCATCTGCATCCCTAAAAATCATGTTAACTGCATAGATTTCCTACATCTAATGTCCGAATCTTGTGGATTTGGGATGACCAGTCCTCTCGATGAGTCGATCTCTTGCTTTCTCATAAGGGTGGACCCTTGGGTACTAGTTACCCTCACCGTTGAGAGGACTACACGCCCTCACCTTGGGTACTAGTTACCCTCACCGTTGAGAGGACTACACGTCCTCGCCTTGAGGGGACTACATGTCCTCACCATCAGAGGGCTGCACGCCCTCACCTCCAGAGGACTACATGTCCTCGCCTTGAGAGGGCTACACGCCCTCACCTTGGGTACTAGTTACCCTCACCGTTGAGAGGACTACACGTCCTCGCCTTGAGGGGACTACATGTCCTCACCATCAGAGGGCTGCACGCCCTCACCTCCAGAGGACTACATGTCCTCGCCTTGAGAGGGCTACACGCCCTCACCTTGGGTACTAGTTACCCTCACCGTTGAGAGGACTACACGTCCTCTCCTTGAGGGGACTACATGTCCTCGCCTGCAGAGGGCTGCACGCCCTCACCTCCAGAGGACTACACCTCCTCGCCTTGAGAGGGCTACACGCCCTCACCTTGGGTATTACTTACCCTCACCGTCAGAGGACTACACGTCCTCGCCTTGAGAGGACTACACGTCCTCACCACCAGAGGGCTGCACGCCCTCACCTCCAGAGGACTATAAGTCCTCGCCTTGAGAGGGCTACACGCCCTCACCTTGAGTACTAGTTACCTTCACCTTCAGAGGACTACACGTCCTCGCCTTCAAAGGGTCATGTACCTTCAACTTCAGAGGACTACACGTCCTCGCCTTCAAAGGGTCATGTACCTTCAACTTCAGAGGACTACACGTCCTCGCCGTCAAAGGGTCATGTGCCTTCACCTTTGTAGGGCTACATGCCTTCACCTTCAGAGGACTACACGTCCTCACCTTTAGAGGACTACACGTCCTCGCCATCAGAGGACTACATGTTCCCCATTTTCAAAGGGGGGCATGCCCTCACCGTTGAGAGGACTACACGTCCTCGCCTTGAGAGGACTACACGTCCTCACCATCAGAGGGCTGCATGCCCTTACCTCCAGAGGACTACATGTCCTCGCCTTGAGAGGGCTACACGTCCTCACCTTGGGTACTAGTTACCCTCACCGTTGAGAGGACTACACGTCCTCGCCTTGAGAGGACTACACGTCCTCACCATCAGAGGGCTGCATGCCCTTACCTCCAGAGGACTACATGTCCTCGCCTTGAGAGGGCTACACGTCCTCACCTTGGGTACAAGTTACCCTCACCGTTGAGAGGACTACACGTCCTCGCCTTGAGAGGACTACACGTCCTCACCATCAGAGGGCTGCATGCCCTTACCTCCAGAGGACTACATGTCCTCGCCTTGAGAGGGCTACACGTCCTCACCTTGGGTACTAGTTACCCTCACCGTTGAGAGGACTACACGTCCTCGCCTTGAGAGGACTACACGTCCTCACCATCAGAGGGCTGCATGCCCTTACCTCCAGAGGACTACATGTCCTCGCCTTGAGAGGGCTACACGTCCTCACCTTGGGTACAAGTTACCCTCACCGTTGAGAGGACTACACGTCCTCGCCTTGAGAGGACTACACGTCCTCACCATCAGAGGGCTGCATGCCCTTACCTCCAGAGGACTACATGTCCTCGCCTTGAGAGGGCTACACGTCCTCACCTTGGGTACTAGTTACCCTCACCGTTGAGAGGACTACACGTCCTCGCCTTGAGAGGACTACACGTCCTCACCATCAGAGGGCTGCATGCCCTTACCTCCAGAGGACTACATGTCCTCGCCTTGAGAGGGCTACACGTCCTCACCTTGGGTACTAGTTACCCTCACCGTCAGAGGACTACACGTCCTCGCCTTGAGAGGACTACACGTCCTCACCATCAGAGGGCTGCACGCCCTTACCTCCAGAGGACTACACGCCCTCGCCTTTAGAGGGCTACGCGTCCTCACTTTCGGTGGGCTCCATATCCACACCTGAAGAGAATTTAAGGTCCTCTATCCTTAAATGCTTAACCGAGACTTGCGCTTCCGGTTAAGGGACCAGTAGTTTCCTTTTAAACGGTTCCTGGGCCACCCCCTGATATTGGAGGAGGGCCAACTGTGCGAGCACAACCAGAGAGGGAGGCTATCACACAGCTACTATGCATACTGGGGCAAGATTTCACCCGTGCCGCTGCAAAGAGACGAGTGCGGACCATGCGCACCAACATGACCACTCTTACACAGATATAGATGACATTGCTACTTAGCAACATTCTGCCCAGCGACCGCAATGCCAATCTCCCCCTGCGGAAGTATCAGTTGGTCTGTGCCGTCCCGACATGGGTAAGTATGCATATGGTTCAACTGATTTCTGATACCATTTATTTGTTTGTAGGGATCGCACCCACAAAGACACCCAGTGAACCTGAAGAAGTCCAACAGGGCCCTGGGGTTTCCAGCTCTGGTTACAGGCCTCTATCAGTCCTACAGGGTGCTCGTACCCCCCGACAAGGTCACATCATCATAGGTAAGTATGCACATCGCTCAACTGATTTCTGATTTCATCTATTATTTGCAGGGATCGCGCCTGCAAGACACCCAGTGGACCCGAAGAAGTCCAACAGGGTCTTGGAGTTGTCAAGCTCTAATTACGGGTCTCTGTCAGTTCTACGGAGTACCTGTCACCTCCAGCAAGGGCATCAGGTCCCCAACTAATCGTGCTTTTATCTAGAAGTGTTGCGCCCCCAGGCAGGCGCAGGGCAAAACACCACAACAGCATTGGGATGGCCGGTAGCGGGCAATAGACACACCGCCACCACCTCTAGAGTTCACCTCAGCTCATCCGCAAAAAGGTTAGAGCGTTGCCTATGACACATGGTCGACCAGCAGGCTACCAAGTCCAAAGCCAAAGGTAAGCAAAGTACTAGGTCCGTGACCTACAAGCCATCATGCGTCCAGCTAAAGACGTTAAAGAAGCGCTACTAGGAGGCAACCTAGTACCTTTTGAATCTGTGCTTGTTATTTGATCACTTTTCATAGTAAGACACGCCTAGTTGCTCATGATCCTAGGAATTTAAATAAAACGAGCACAAGCTCGGAAGGTAGTCATACCTCACAAAATATATATATATGTATGTTTAGATACCTTGGATATGCATGTATACAGCAAAAATACCTCACAAAACATATATATGTATGTTTAGGTGGCAAGATACCTTGGATATGCATGTATATAGCAAAAATACCTCACAAAACTATGCACATGTTTAGGTAGCAAAATACCTCATGAAAAAAAAAGAAGAAAAAAAAAAAAAAAAAAAAAAAAAAAAAAAAACAAACAAGAAAAAGAAATAAACAAATGATAATGATAAAAAAAAGAAGAAAAAAAAAAAAAAAAAAAAAAAAAAACAAACAAGAAAAAGAAATAAACAAATGATAATGATAAAAAAAAGAAGGAGAAAAAAGAAAAAAATAAGTTGTCAAGCTGAAAAACCAACATGCTTTTGAAAAGAGATGATTTCCAACTTTTCTTTGAAAAAAATTCATTGATCATAACTAGTTTTTGAAAAAAATGTGTATACACCTGAAGGGTGAATGCTGTGAAATTTCCCCGGACGCCCGAAATGGACCCGGATGAATGCACAAATTGATAAAAGAACATATTTTGGAAACATTGGGTTGATTTAAAATAGAGAAAATGAATCCTGAGCCCTAGCATCACATGACCATAAAAATTTGACACTTGAGTGTCCGCATAGGTGCATGCATGGCCAGTTTTGCATAAAATTTCCAAATCATCATTTTTGCATTTGTGTCATGGAAATAATGTGGGGCATCCCTTTTTGTCCTTGAACCAAACCAAACCCTGACATGTACCATGCCTAGCCATTCTACAAACCTTGAGCCAAAATCCTGACTCACCATAATCCTTACCCTCGGAAGCAAAAAGAAAGAGAAAGGAAATTCCCAATCAAAGAGTGGGAGAAAGCATAAAGAAAAGAAAGGAAATTCCCAATCAAAGAGTGGAAGAAAGCAAAAAGAAAAGAAAGAAGTTCCCAATCAAAGAATGGGAGAAAGAAAAAAAAGGGGAGAAAAGAAGGAAAGAAAGCTCCTGATCAAGGATCGAAAGAAAACAGAAGAAATGTGCAGAGAGGTCTTTGGACCGGACAATATCTGAACAATACAGAATTGTCACCAAATGAACAAAAAAGAAGGAAAGGGAACCACGACCTAAAATGGTCTTCTCCCTTTAATTACCAACCAAAATCCCGTGCGCTAGCGACCTTTTTTCTCGCCCCGCACTAAACAAAAACAGAAAAAGAAAAAGGCCAGAAAAATCAAAAGCCAAAAAACACATAAAAGCCGAAAAACTCCCCAAAAGAACCCATTCCCAAGGGAAGTCCTATTGGATCCATGATCACGCATGTAATTTTTGATTTGATAGGAAATAATTTGCAAAGTCAAGTCATGACATATCTATGGTTCGGAATTAGGATGAAACACTTACCTGTGCAAGATTGATACACTTTGAGTGGATTTCTTCTATTTTTGTCGAACCCAGTGTTTCCTCTAAATGGTCATTTAGAAACAAAATGCTAACATCCAAAATCTCATTTATGGTTATGGGAGATTTCATCAGCAGACTCTCCTTCCCTGGTAGACGCATTGTTTTTCACTCAAAAAATCATATGCTGTTCTAAATCAGGTGGAATATTTGTCTCTTTGCTAAAGCATGTTTGCATTTTAGTGGAGAAAACACCGAGACTTTTTCAAGTCTCACAAGTTATCCAGAACTACGTAGGTCTGAATTCCTCATTGGAGGATACGTAGGAGCAAGAGCCTCGCTTTTGTCGACCATACCGCCTTTTGTTGCCATGACTCAAGAGCTGGTAGCCCGCGGAGACACCTTACGGTTATCCGCACCTCGTCATTCAGTGACCCCAAGTGTGATTGACGAGCAGAGACCAATATGGTCATCTGCGCCCTTTCCGGAGATGTCATCATTTTCCGATGGAGACTTTTCAAGTCTCACAAGTTCCAGAACTACGTAGGTCTGAGTTCCTCATTGGAGGATACGTAGGAGCAAGAGCTTTGCTTTTGTCGGCCGCCCCATAATCTTTGTCATACTGACCCTGAGGTCATGTGACGCACACTCCTTTTGTCATCCAGAGGCGGCGGGCCCGATGACAAGCAGAGACCAAGTTTGGTCATTCTGCACCCAAGATACGCGGAGATACCTTACGGTTATCTGCACCCCTTTGCTAGGCAGACACAGTTGTGTCCGATGGCAAGCAGAGACCAAGTTTGGTCATTCTGCACCCAAGATACGCGGAGATACCTTACGGTTATCTGCACCCCTTTGCTAGGCAGACACAGTTGTGTCCGATGGCAAGCAGAGACCAAGTTTGGTCATTCTGCACCCAAGATACGCGGAGATACCTTACGGTTATCTGCACCCCTTTGCTAGGCAGACACAGTTGTGTCCGATGGCAAGCAGAGACCAAGTTTGGTCATTCTGCACCCAAGATACGCGGAGATACCTTACGGTTATCTGCACCCCTTTGCTAGGCAGACACAGTTGTGTCCGATGGCAAGCAGAGACCAAGTTTGGTCATTCTGCACCCAAGATACGCGGAGATACCTTACGGTTATCTGCACCCCTTTGCTAGGCAGACACAGTTGTGTCCGATGGCAAGCAGAGACCAAGTTTGGTCATTCTGCACCCAAGATACGCGGAGATACCTTACGGTTATCTGCACCCCTTTGCTAGGCAGACACAGTTGTGTCCGATGGCAAGCAGAGACCAAGTTTGGTCATTCTGCACCCAAGATACGCGGAGACACCTTACGGTTATCTGCACCCCTTTGCTAGGCAGACACAGTTGTGTCCGATGGCAAGCAGAGACCAAGTTTGGTCATTCTGCACCCAAGATACGCGGAGATACCTTACGGTTATCTGCACCCCTTTGCTAGGCAGACACAGTTGTGTCCGATGGCAAGCAGAGACCAAGTTTGGTCATTCTGCACCCAAGATACGCGGAGATACCTTACGGTTATCTGCACCCCTTTGCTAGGCAGACACAGTTGTGTCCGATGGCAAGCAGAGACCAAGTTTGGTCATTCTGCACTCAAGATACGCGGAGATACCTTACGGTTATCTGCACCCCTTTGCTAGGCAGACACAGTTGTGTCCGATGGCAAGCAGAGACCAAGTTTGGTCATTCTGCACCCAAGATACGCGGAGATACCTTACGGTTATCCGCACCCTTTTGTCATCCAGAGGCGGCGGGCCCGATGACAAGCAGAGACCAAGTTTGGTCATTCTGCACCCAAGATACGCGGAGATACCTTATGGTTATTCGCACCCATTCTTTTGCTATCTGTAAGACAGAACGCTTGATAGCATGCAGAGGCTGACACAGTCTTCTGCACCTTTTGTTCCTCCGGGGACAACAAAGTCATTTACATGTGGAAATTTCATGGTCACTCGCGACTCTCGTCAGCCGAGAGGAGCGAAATTAGTGTCATACACTGATTTTTGGGGACCTTTGCTTGATGACATGCGACCATTCTTTGGTCCTTGTGAGGTGCTTGGCACCCATCATTAGGCAATTTGTGAAATCCTAGGAACGACAAGTCACGGTCACCCGCGACTCTCGTCAACCGAGAGGAGCGAAATTAGTGTCATACACTGATTTTCGGGTACCTTTGCTTGATGACATGTGACCATTCTTTGGTCCTTGTGAGGTGCTTAGCGCCCATCATTAGGCAATTTGTGAAATTTTGGGAACAACAAGTCATTTGCATGTGGAGATTTTATGGTCACCCGCGACTCCCGTCAAATCGAGAGGGACGAAATTAGTGTCTTATCTTTACTTTTCTTTTATCTCCAATAAAAGAGAAGTAAAGAGGGGCAACTGTCATACCCTAATTTCGTCCGGGGACCTTTGCTTGATAACGTGCGACCATTCTTTGGTCCTCGTGAGGTGCTTGGCACCCATCATTAGGCAATTTGTGAAATTCCAGGACATGCCCAAAAAAACCAAAAAAATATTGATGCACAATCCGTAAGTTTCCGTGACACACCGGAAATCAAAAGGAAGCGTCGTTGCATAATTAAGTGAGGTTCCGTAACATTCCGTAAGTTAAAAAGGGGATGATTATGTAATCCGCAAGGTTCCGTAACAATTACGGAAAGAAAACAAGTATCGTTACGGAATTCGTAAGTTTCCGTAACTTTACGAAAAAAGAATCACCAAAAAAACAGCAGAGGGGGTGAACTTAGTAAAAATGGGGGTGCAAATAGCACCCAGGCCCATTTGGGCCCTCCAGAAGATTCCTCCAGAAGGCGGTTGCTTCTGGAGGAAGCAACCCTGCTCGCCTGGGCGAGCTGAGCTCGCCTGGGCGAGCTGGGCGGCAAGCATCTCCCCTATTTTGCTATAAATAGGGGAGAAAATGAAGAAGAAAAGGATCCCAGCCCTTTAGGCACTTCTCTCTCTTTGGAATTTGCTTGGAAAAATTGTTTCCGTGAAGAAAATCTAAGCCGAGGCGCTTCCGAAACGTTTCCGTAACGTTTTCCGTGAGGAATCTCGCAAAGGTTTGAACCGTTCTTCGACGTTCTTCATTCGTTCTTCATCGTTCTTCGATCTTCAACGGGTAAGTACCTCGAACCAAGCTTTTCGATTCATTCTATGTACCCGTAGTGGTCCACATTGTGTTTCGTGCATTTTGATTCTCGTTTTGTTTACTTTTTATACCCCCTGTTGACGTGCTTAAGCCATTTTACTTAAGTCATTTCTCGCTTAACTTAAAAATAAAATAAATTTCCACCGAACATTTGAATTGCATTATCCATTAACTTCGGTTAAAATCAATTCCGACCGTTCGGTCGTGCCGTAACCACGTTGGAAATCAAAAAGAGGTAAAAAATAATATAATAATCAAAAAATATCTTTTTAGTAAAATAAAGCGGAAAATCAATCGGACGTTTTCTCTTTGGGATTTCTCATTCTTAATCGAATTGATTAATAACTAAGGTGAAACTAAGGCTAAAATTAACTCGCTTAGTCAAGCTCGTCCACAAAAATAGGCTTTTGAAGTTTGTCATTTCAATTTCTCACCAAGTAAAAATGGATCATTTTTAAGGTCCAACGCCTTAAAATGATCACCTCTTAAAGTAAAAAAGAATCACTTGATAAGAAAGAACTACGTAGGTCTGAGTTCCTCATTGAGGATACGTAGGAGCAAAAGCCCCGCTTTTGTCGACCACCCCAAGAGATCGTTAACGGTCCAATGCCTTAACGTTTCTCTCCTTTCAAAAACAAGAGATCGTTAATGGTCCAATGCCTTAACGTTTCTCTCCTTTCAAAAACAAGAGATCGTTAATGGTCCAATGCCTTAACGTTTCTCCCCTTTCAAAATCAAAAGATCGTTTAATGGTCCAACACCTTAAAATGACCTTTTGTTCAAAAAAAACATATTTTGCAAAAAAGACAAAAACAACTTAACCAAATACTTTGTTCCGAAAGAACTACGTAGGTCTGATTTTCTCATCCCAAATTGAGGAATACGTAGGAGCAAAGGGAAACACCCTTGTCGACCACAAAAAAGAAAAAATATAAAAAGGGTATAAAGGATACAAGAACATAAAAGGAACATAAAAATCAAAGTCATGTTTGCACATTCGATTAAAGGCTGCCGTCCCTTGGGACGGGCGTGTGGGGTGCTAATACCTTCCCCGTGCGTAAATACAACTCCCGAACCTTTCACTAAAAAGTTCGTAGATCGCGTCTTTTCCGGTTTTTCCGACGTTTTCCTCAAATAAACGTTGGTGGCGACTCCGCGCGTATTCCTTTCGTGGAACACGCATCCCGCGAGTCTCGCGTCGCCCTCCCACCGAAGGGTAGGTTGCGACAACATGTCAAAAGGCCAAGGCTGAGCACCAGCGACCATCAGGAGAATTAAAGCCACTGGAAATTCCAAAATGGAAATGGGAGAGTATATCTATGGATTTTGTATCTAGTTTACCCAAGATGAGTCGTGGACACAATGCTGTGTGGGTCATAGTAGATTGACTCACCAAATCTGCTCATTTTATCCCGGTAAATATGAAATATAAAATGGAGAAGTTAGTAGAGTTGTATATCAAAGAAGTAGTAAGGTTACATGGAATTCCTTCCAGTATTGTATCAGACAGGGACCCGAGGTTTACTTCACGATTTTGGACAAGCTTACATGAAGCATTGGGGACAAAGCTGAAGCTCAGTTCAACTTATCATCCTCAAACAAATGGTCAGACTGAACGAACCATTCAGACTCTAGAAGATCTACTTGTGTATTATAGAGCAACAAGGCAGTTGGATGGAATGTTTGCCATTGATTGAATTTACTTACAACAACAGCTACCAAGCCAACATTGGTATGGCTCCTTTTGAAGCTCTATATGGACGAAAGTGAGAAACTCCTCTTTGTTGGTACGATGATGGGGAAGCAGTACTCCTTGGGCCTGAAATGCTACAACAAATTACCGAACAAGTGAAATTGATTCGAGAGAAAATAAAAGCATCCCAGGATAGGCAGAAGAGTTATTATGACAGAAGGAGAAAGCCATTAGATTTTCAGGAAGGAGAACATGTGTTTTTGAAGGTTTCTCCTATAACTGGAGTCGGGAGAGCTCTCAAATCTAGGAAGCTGACGCCCAAGTATCTAGGTCCGTATCAAATTTTGAAGAAGATTGGGCCTGTAGCTTATCAAATCGCTTTACCTCTGAGCTTATCGAATTTGCACCCTGTGTTTCATGTCTCTCAAATGAGACGATACAACCCGGATCCATCACATGTACTTGCACTGGACGAAGTACAAGTGAAGGATAACCTCACCTATAAAGCACAACCTCAGAAGATTACTAACTGAAGAATGAAGTCGCTGAGAGGAAAGGAGATCGCGTTGGTGAAAGTGCAGTGGGGACCTGGCGAGGGTGATTCAACCTGGGAGTTAGAGGATAGGGTGAGAGAATTATACCCAAGTTTGTTCCTAGAGTAGTTAATTTCGGGGACGAAATTCCTTAAAGGGTAGGAGTATTGTGACATCCTAGAATTTCTACCCGGAATATTGTAAGTGTTACATTTTAAATAATTATATATATATATATATATATATATATATATATATATATATTATTCAGTGTATATATATGTATATTCTTGGTAGAAGTATGTACATTGGGGGAAAGATACGCGGGTTAGACTAATTAGCGAAGAGTAATACATAACTGGACAGTTATAGATTAATCCTCAATTAATTAGTCTAAAATTATCGTTTTGCGTGCAACTTAAAATTTAACAAAACCAACCTCTGAACCACGCTCAGGGTCTCATTCTGAGCGTTTTGATATATATATATATATATATATATATATATATATATATATATATATATATATATATATATATATATATATTGCCTACTTTTGAAAACGAGCCTCGACGGGTGCAGAGAAACGCGAGGAACTGGAACCAGAGAAGTGACACGCAAACCGAGGCAGTATTTTTAGCATTCAAAAGGTCAAATTTTTCTCTCCTTGTGGCTGAGTATGAAGTCACATCAAGGGCAAAAGGTGGGCGCCTTTTGCTCCACTCAAAATGAGACATGTGGCATTGCTTTTAGAAAAAGGAAAGAGAAAATCATTTTTTTTATAAAAGCCAAATTCTCTCTCTTCCTTCAGCAAAAATTCAGAAGCTTTTCCTCATCTTCCACGTTGCTTTCCTTCTTCCTTTCTCCTCCACCATTGTTATCCAATGAAGCTCCAAAATCCCTCCTCATTTCTACTCCAAATCGCAAGGAGAATCCATTTTTGGAGTCGTGAAGCACGCCTCTACGTTGTGGGGCTTCGAATTTTAGGTATGGGTGGACTTCTTCTCACATGAAATTCGTGGGTGTTGGGCTTTTGGGAGATATGATGGGTAGCCATTTGTGAAGGAATGTGTTGAAATCATGCGAAACTTGACATGTTTGATGTGAGTAAAATTACCCATGCTGATTTAGGGTTTTATGATGATGCTTTGTGATGTATGTATGCTGAAATTGTTGATAGAAAACAGGTAGAGATGATGGGGAGAGTTAACCTAGGGTTAAATGTGAAAATAGTAGTGATGTGAGTGGAAAAGTGTGAGATTTTGAGGGTTTGAAAAGCTAAATTTGGGGTTAGTGGAAATTGGAGTCTAAAGTGGGTTGATTCTAGTTTAAAATGTCAATTAGGACTTGTAGGAAAGCTTGGGCAGAGCAAATGAGAAAAATGAGTGACAAATGTTAAAAAGGAGAGCCATTTCTAGGGTAAATTGGGTGTTGAGAGGTCAAATTTTGAATGGCTGGGGTTTTCACCTTAAAACCAGTTTGACCAAGTCTAAATTAATGTTATAGACTTGTTTGAGATGAGAGTTTACCCCAAAATTACCCCATTCTCATTTTCACTTCTCAAACCTTGAAAATCCACTAAATTGATGGGTTTTGGATACCTAGATTTTGATTTACCTTGATCTAAAGCTTGTTTTTGGTTTAAATATGATCTATACATGATTTAGGACTTGTAGGATCCAATTTGAGCAAAATTGGATGTGGGCAAGTTGGATTTCGAAATCTGCCAAATTATGCAGCAAAATGCTGTCAAATTGTGCAGCCAACTTGACCAAATGTGCAGAAAAATGCTTGTGCATTGCTAGTCATGGGAAGAGTAGTGCATTTCGGGTTACAGGCATTTTGTAGCAGATCCCAACGGTCAAAATGTAGATTTATTTACTGGGAACCTCCAGTAAAATTTTCAAGTCGATCCAATGGTTAACGAATCGGAACGAAGAGAATGTTACTGGGGTATAAGAGTAAGGAAAGCTGTGGTATTTGAGTGAGTTTTGGACAAAGTTTTCTGCCTCTACCCTGTTTTCTTGGTTTAGGGTAGTTTCATGATATTTGGAATTGAATTGCTTGGATATTGTGGAAGCTTGGAGGGGTTGATGGGGACCCGGTGCCGAGAGGAACGAGGATAAGGGCTACGTAGGAGTGCGTGAGCTCAGTTGAAAGGTGGGCAACTGGGGATGGTGTGTTTATGTTTGACTTGTGGAAGTGGGAGAGTCGATTTGCACCATCGCCCGATCGCCACCTAGTACCACATATGACGAGTACCCGATAATCCACTAAGCTTGATGTGAGAAAGCGTGGAAGAGTCAGTCTTCCTACTTTTGTTTGTTGACCACAAAGTGGTACCTGGAGATATGTCGCGGGGGTCAGGAGACCTTGGGGACGTCAGGTGGGGTGCTATTGCCCAAAACCAAGCTTGACTAATCCCGACCCAACCTGGGCATAGTCAGTCAGTGAGAACCTGTGACGTACCTAAACAAGCGAGCTCCTGGTAGTCAACCAATAAAAGAACAAAGTCCACAAAGCAAGGAGGCTTGTGAGACGGCTGGTCAGCTATGTATCTTGGGTGGTATCTGGAAATTAGGCGGTTAGTCCTTTGTTCTTTTGGAAAAGGGAGAAGAGAGACACGAAAAGAATTCAGGCGATTAGTCCTTGGCGAATTCTTTTTGGCAAAAGGAGAAGAGAATGAAAAGATGAATAGCACAAGTTTTCAAGGTTTGGGAAACCAGAAAACTTCAGAAAGCTTTTGGTACAAAGAAGAAGAAGAAGTTCAAAGAGATTCAGGGCTTGAAAAAGATTGATAGAATAAGTGTAAAAGTGTATTGAAAAGCAAATCAAAGCCTTGCTTTTATAGACTCTTCATGTCTGGCCAAGAAGACCATTTAGAAGAGTTATAACTTTTAGAAAAACTTAAAACCAATTTGAAAAAGTAAAAACCTTTTTGAAGAGTTACATCTTTTGATTTATCAGAAACAGTCACTGGTAATCGATTACCAAATAAGTGTAATCGATTACACAAAGCTTTTATGTGAAAGGATGTGACTCTTCACATTTGAATTTGAATTTCAACGTTCAAAGGCACTGGTAATCGATTACCAAAACATTGTAATCGATTACAACATTTTGAAATTAATTGGAACGTTGTAAATTCAATTTGAAAACTTTTTCATAACAATTTTGCTATTGGTAATCGATTACCAGAGAGTAAAAACTCTTTGGTAAACATGTTTTGAGAAAAATCATGTGCTACTCAATTTTTGAGAAAAACTTTTCATACTTATCTTGATTAAGCCTTCTTTTGATTCTTGAATCTTGAGTCTTGAATCTTGATCTTGATTCTTGAGATCTTGAACCTTGAATCTTGATTCTTGACTCTAAACTTTCTTCTTGAGTCTTGAATTCTTCTTGATTCTTATCTTGAGCTCTTGAATTGTTCTTGATTCACTGGAGTTGTTCTTTGATTGATCTTTGATTCACTTGAGTTGTTCTTTGATTGATCTTTGAGCTTTTTGTCATCACCTTTGTCATCATCTTTTGTTATCATCAAAACACCTTTGAATCACCTTTGATTCACCATGAAGCTTTGCTTCTACAATAAAGGATGAAACATAAAAAAAAGAATATGAATTTGGGGATCCCATGGTCATGTGGCTTCGCTCCCTCCCAATAAATCGAGCAAATTAGTCATCTCCTCATCCATGCAGGCCTCCTCTGCATTGCCCGGGGATCCTGCAGGCGCCTCCCCTACCTGGGCCTCAGGCCAATCTCCGGGCCATGCGACCTCAGCCATAAACTGATCTGGAGTAGGGCATACAAAAGGAACGAAACCCTGGCCCCGGTGGTAGAGACACTCATGTATCTGCACCTGCCCCCGATGGTTGGCCACCTGCTGGCGAACCAAGTGTTGTAGATACCGCTCCATGCCTAATGACCCAGCAGGATTAACCTGATGAGGTGGCGGCGGTGCATCTGTGGCCTGTGGTGCATCACCCTGTGCCTGCCTAGGTATGCAATACTTCTCAATGAAGGCTCGGGTGATCGGCGGTCGGATCACCTTACTAGGTGTGACGGGAACCCCGAATGACTGGCAGAGGCACGTGATCAATGCTGGAAACCCCAGGGCCCTGTTAGACTTATCCGGGTCTAGAGGGTGCCTGGTGGGTGGCATACCTGCAAATAAATAGATGGCGTCAGCAATCAACTGAGCCACATGGACACTCATCCGTGTCAGGATGGCATACACCAACTGACACTTCGGCAGAGGAAGGTCAGAGTTATGATCACTAGGCAAGACATTGCTGAGCAGCAATGTCATCCACATCTGGGTCAAGGTGGTCATGTTGGTGCGCATGATCCGCACCCGCCTCCCTACAGCTGTCCGAGCAAAATCCTAACCCGGTATGCATAATAGCTGGGGAATGGCCTCTTCGTCGAACCCATCGGCCATGTTCCTCCTCTGACTAAACTCGCACTCCTGGCCTTCCTCTAACACTAGCGGGTCACCCAGGAACTGGCCAAGGGCATCTGTGTCAAAGGGAATCCACTGACCCCTCACCCATGACCGCATGTCCTGCACTCCCTCTTCTGTGGGCCAAGCAAAAAACTCCAAGACTATATCTGGGTCAAACTTAGCCATGGGAGTGACCAGCGACGTCCAATGTCGGCGAGCTATCTCTTCCTGAAAATCCGTGTGCTCATCGTCCCTGGGCTGGACGCGTCTCTCTCTGTGGAACGACCATCCTTTGATGGCCTCGAAGTGCTACTGGTGCTCGACGCTCCTGAAACAGTGGCTATCAAACTCGAGGGCGGCACTGGTCCCTTCAGCCGCGGCGTCCCTCCTTGATCTCTTCGCGGAAAGCTTTTTCGGAGCCATTTCCTGCGAGGACAAACATTTGGAAAGTTAGTTTACAAGAAAAATACCAATCATTACGAACAAGAGCCAAACAACACTTATATGGCGCGAGTGTCAACATGCGCTTTACAAAATAATCACATTGGGGCATGTGCTATTTTATGACACATATCTATATACATGCATTTACACACGCACACATAAAAATTTTTTGGTGAAAGGCATTTTATGACACACATCCATGTATGTTTTTGACAAGCCTTTTCATGCTACATCCCACATATATGCACATTTTTTGAAAGGCTCCTTATGCTACCTACTCACAAATATACATATTTTGAAAGGCATTTTTACGCTACCTATCCAACATATACAAATTTGAAAGGCATTTTTGCTATATATTCACACACTTTGCAAGGCATTTTCATGCTATATATTCACACACTTTGCAAGGCATTTTCATGTTATATATTTACACACTTTGCAAGGCATTTTCATGCTATATATTTACATATATACATACTATTGAAAGGTATTTTTCATGCTACCTAGGTGCAAGGTATTCCTCATGAGGCAACAAATTCAAATTCTAGTCAAAAACTTCTCAAACATGTTCTAATATTCATGCATTTTTTACATTCAAAACCAAAAACTTAGATTCCTAGGTGTAAGTCATGCTTTTGGCACTTTAGTTTAGCTTCTACAAAACTGCCCACATACTCACAATGGCAGCCATATGCGCACAATTTGTTTCACAAGCTAAGTTTCACAAAATCATGTGCAAATGCCATTGAGGCATTTCACCAAACACTTGGTTGGCGCATGTTTAAGCATGAAAATCAAGGGAATGGGGGCAATGTGGCATGCCCCATTTTCTCAGAATGCACCATACGCCTAGGGTCATCCCCTACAACCCCTTAATTCATCAAAAACAAGAAACAATCCAAGGATAAATCCCTCACGTTTTTTAGCAAATACATGCAACTTAGAGCACCAAAATACATCAATGGAAAGCTAGAGTGCCCAAGAATGAGGCACTTACTTATTAGAGATGAATAATAGAGCAAAATGGAATCAAAAACGCGAAAAATGGTGACCTAAGGGCTGCAAAACTCGTGAATCCCGTGAGCCTTTGTTTCTTGAATGAGGGGGGAGAGTTTTTGGGTGCAGAAACCTTCCCCCTCCCCCTTTTTAACCCTCTTCGTGCAGGGGATGCTCGCCCAGGCGAGAGTTAACCTGCATTTTTTTTTGGGTATCAAATAAGTGTGGCTTCCTATGGGTCGGCGTTCGCTTACTCGAACCTCCCTCAGGGTAGATTAAACATCCAATATTTTAAAGACACAACGATAATAATTGCTGGGAATCTAAAGGATACTAGGTTGCCTTGCAGCGGCGCTTCCCATTTGTCCAGAGCTGGGCAAGGGACGACGATCTATCGGTCGTGACCCTAGTCTCTACTTGCGTCCGTCCCTAAGTACCTGAAAATAGGAAACGACATTGCGTGGCAAACTGTGACCGCGTTACCGTTTTACCTTGATTGGTTTCTGCCTTCAGCTTCGTCCCGACATCTGACCACTGCCTAAGACGATTCTGCCCCTATTATCACAAAATATGCATGCGTATGCGTATGCATGAGTGTTTTCAAATGCAACAATCTTTTTAGCGAAAGCTGGTTAGGTTCAGTTTTAATTAAGCACTTGGGGCACCCCATGAACTGAGCGAAAAGGCTCAGGTTATCACAAACTGCACATGGTTTAAAACCAAAGTGAGGACTGAAGCCTCAAACCCATGTTCTCTTCTTTTAAAGAATTGTGACGAGAAAATTACAACGGATAGGAATCCCTAGGGAAAACCAAGGAGAACACACAAAAATAAAAGAACATGCAGTGATTTCCTCAATTGCCCCAGATCCTAAACGTAGTATCGCTTGACAACATCGAAGTTCACGGGTGAGGGTAGCTCCTCGCCATCCATGTTGGTGAGCACCAGAGCCCCTCCAGAAAAATCCCTTTTTCACAACGAAAGGCCCTTCGTAGTTCGGGGCCCACTTCCCTCGATTATCTTGAACAACGTGGGATATCTTTTTCAGCACAAGGTCCCCCTCATTGAACTTGCAGGGGCACACCTTCTTGTCAAACGCGTTCTTTATCCTTTGTTGATACAGGCGCTCATGGCTCATGGTCGTCAAACGCTTACCTTCAATAAGGTTGAGTTGGTCGTAGCGTGTTTGAGCCCACTCTGATTCTTCTAGGCCCGATTCTGCTAGTATCTTCTAGGAAGGGACCTCTACCTCAAATGGGAGTACCGCTTCCATCCCATAAACCAAGGAGTACGGCGTTGCCGCAGTAGAAGTTCGTACCGAGGTTCAATATCCATGCAGGGCAAAAGGCAACATCTCATGCCAATCTTTGTACGACACTGTCATCTTCTGAATAATTTTCTTAATATTTTTATTTGCAGCCTCCACAACCCCGTTCATCTTTGGCCGGTAAGGGGTGGAGTTATGATGCTGGATTTTGAAATCCTCGCACATTTCCTGCATCATTTTGTTATTCAGATTAGTGCCATTGTCAGTAATGATTTTCCTAGGGAGTCCGTATCGAAAAATCAGTTCCCTCTTTATGAATCTGACCACCACACTCCTCGTGACATTGGTATAGGAAGCCGCTTCGACCCATTTGGTGAAATAATCTATCTCCACGAGAATGAAGCGATGACCATTTGAAGCCTTGGGTTTGATGGCCCATATGACATCTATCCCCCACATGGAAAAAGGCCAAGGGGCGGACATGACATTCAGAGGATGTGGCGGAACATTGACATTGTCTGCGAACGCTTGACATTTATGGCATTTCCTTACATGGGTGCAGCAATCGCTTTCCATAGTGAGCCAGTAATAACCTGCTCTAAGGATCTTCCTGGCCATAGCATGCCCATTGGCATGTGTCCCAAATGAACCCTCATGGACTTCCTCAATCATGTAGTTCGCCTCTTTGGCATCTACGCATCGTAGGAGGGTCATGTCATGGTTTCGTTTGTACAGGACGGTACCACTCACAAAGAAACCAGTAGCCAATCTCCTTAACATTCTTTTGTCATTGTCTGAAATCCCTGGTGGATATTCTTGGTTCTCGACATACTGTTTGATGTCGAAATACCACGATTTCCCATCTCGCTCTTCCTCTATCGCACAACAATGTGCCGACTTGCCCCGAGATCTGAATTCAATGTACGGCAGATCCCCGTGTGAGGCAAGTTGAAACATGGATGCCATGGTGGCCAATGCATCGGCCATTTGGTTCTCTTCCCGAGGTATGTGGTGGAAAAGAATGTCGTCAAAGAATTCGGCTAACTTCAAGATATAAGTTTGATAGAGTATCAATTTTTGATCCCTAGTTTCCCATTCTCCTCTCAACTGACGTATTACCAAAGCCGAGTCTCCATATACTTTGAGTAGCTTTACGTCAAAATCAATGGCAGCTTGAATCCCAAGGGCATACGCTTCATATTCGACCATATTGTTGGTACAATCGAAACCCAGCCTGGTCGTGAAAGGGATACATTGATCATCTGGGGATACAAGGACTGCCCCTACTCCATGGCCCAAAGCATTAGATGCCTTCATCCGGGAACTCAAGGTACATCGGCCGATAATCTTAGAGGGGTTGTTGGGCCAAATAATCTGCCAAGGCGCTTCCCTTTATCACCTTTTGGGTGACATACACAATATCGAATTCAGATAGTAGTACCTGCCACCTAGCGATTCGTCCCGTGAGGGCCGATTTCTCAAAGATGTATTTCACGGGATCTATCTTGGAAATAAGCCAAGTGGTATGATTGAGCATGTACTGCCTAAGACGATGTGGCGCCCATACCAAGGCGCAGCACGTCCTTTCCAACATTGAGTAATTCATCTCACAGGCGGTAAACTTCTTGCTTAAATAGTAAATGGCTTGTTCCTTCTTGCCAGAGTCATCGTGCTGACCCAACATGCACCCCATAGACTCGTCTAACACAGTCATGTACAGGAAAAGAGGTCTTCTTGTCACAGGTGGCATGAGCACCAGGGGATTCGCGAGGCTCTGTTTGATTTTTTCGAAGGCCTCATGGCAGTCGCTATTCCACAGGACCGCCTGGTTTTTACGTAATAATTTGAAGATGGGCTCGCAGGTAGGGGTGAGTTGCGAGATAAATCTCGCGATGTAATTCAACCTGCCCAGGAAACCTCGAACCTGTTTCTCCGTGCGTGGCTCTGGCATTTCAAGAATGGCCTTCACTTTCTCGGGATCTATCTCTATCCCTTTCTGGCTCACGATAAAACCCAACAACTTTCCCGACTTTACCCCGAAGGTGCACTTGGCGGGATTTAGTTTCAGTTGGTATTTCCGCAGCCTTCCAAACAGCTTACACAGATTGATGAGGTGTTCGTCCTCGGTCCGAGATTTGGCAATCATGTCATCTACATAGACTTCTATCTCTTTATGCATCATGTCATGGAATAAAGCTACCATGGCACGTTGATAGGTTGCCCCAGCCTTTTTTAGCCCGAAGGCCATCACTTTGTAGTAGAATGTTCCCCATAGGGTGACGAAAGTGGTCTTCTCCACATCTTCGGGTGCCATTTTTATCTGGTTATACCCTGAGAAACCATCCATAAATGAGAAAAGGGCGAACTTAGTTGTATTATCTACTAGTATATCAATGTGTGGTAAGGGAAAATTGTCTTTAGGACTGGCTCGGTTTAAATCCCGATAGTCTATGCACATTCGCACTTTGCCATCTTTTTTTGGGACAGGGACAATGTTGGCTACCCACTCCGGGTATCGAGCCACAACCAAGAAACTCGCATCGAACTGCTTTCTCACTTCTTCTATAATTTTCAAAGACATTTCGGGTCTCATCCTTTGTAATTTTTGCTTAACCGGGGAAGACCCAGGATTCAATGGCAACCTATGTTGCACAATGTCGAGGTCCAGACCTGGCATGTCTTGGTACGACCATGCGAAGATGTCTTGATATTCTTCAAGAAGGGTTATCAAACCTTGGCGGATAGGTGCGGTCATACCGGTTCCTACTTTCACTTCTTTCTTTCCCTCTCTGGTCTCTAAGTCTATCAGTTTGGTTTCCTCTTGGTGAGGCTTCATTTCGCGTTCTTCCTGAGCGATCGATCTCTCTAACTCTGGTGAAAGGACATCCTCTTCCTCATCTTCATTTATTTTTTGACTTACTTCTCGGTCAAAATCGATTATCAAACCCTCGTTGTTAGGATCCTCAAAGGATCGATCCTCACATATATACCATTCAAGACAAAAAAACAAAAACATGCAAAATGATATGAGAAAAGGTGGAATCGCAAGAACAGATGAAACAAGATCTCTTTGTTATTTAATAAGGTAGGTTTCACAAAACAAAAGAGAAAGGAATCTATAGCCTTCAATTACATTGAATCAGCGGTATAGACTTCCGACTGGCTCATCATGTGCCAGTTCCCCAGTTGGAAATTAGGATGGCACGGTCGCACGAAACTCGGCGGATCTTGTGGAGCCTCTTCTCCTATTGCCGCCACCTCTTCCTCGAACATTATCCCGGCACTTGTGAAACACTGGCTAACATGATCGGGCCATGCCCTATCTGCCCGGAGTCTTGATGGTGCATTCCTTCTTCCAGGTTTCCCGAGCTCATACCCCAACCCATATTTGTGCGGGTTACCCCTAACGTCAACCACATCGGCATTCCCGTGGCTGTCCTTGCCCAGACCCATTCCGGGCTCAAAACCGTGCCTGAGCATTACCCGCGCCATCATCAGGGCTGCATTAGAGAAACAAGGTAGCAATGGACTTGTTTCCACAGAGGCACAACTTACCAGCTCGAAGGATTGGAAAGTTGTTTCCAAGGATTCCTCTGCTGCCTCTACATATGGTGCTGAAGAGGGGCAGCTTACCAACATATCCTCTTCGCTCGACACTATCACCAAGACTCCACCAACCGCGAATTTCAATTTCTGGTGAAGCGTCGAAGGGACCACTCCTAGCGCGTGAATCCATGGCCTCCCCGAAAGGCAGTTGTAGGCGGGATTTATGTCCATCACTTGGAAAACCACATTGCAAGTGTGGGGGCCTATCTGAATGGGGATGTCAATTTCCCCCATCACCTCCCGCCGACTACCGTCGAAAGCTCGTACTACCATTGAACTCGGTTTTAGACGTGACGCATTAAAAGGAAGTTTCTCCAAGGTGGTCTTTGGCATCACATTTAAACTTGAACCATTATCGATGAGTACCTTAGCGACGACATGGTCCATGCATCTGACAAACACATGTAGAGCTTTGTTGTGCCCTCTCCCCTCAACTGGAATCTCCTCTTCCGCGAACGAGATATAGTTATTGGTAGTTATGTGATTAACAATGCCTTCAAAACCCTCGACTGAGATGTTGTGTGCTACGTGGGCTTCGTTGAGGACCTTTACCAATAGTGCACGATGAGGCTCGAAGCTTATGAGCAGATTGAGCAAGGAGATCCTTGCTGGAGTTTTATTCAATTGCTCAACTACTTTAAACTCACTTTGTTGGATGAGACGAAGGAACTCATGAGCCTTTTCCAAGGTCACCGCCTTTCCTTGGAGACCTTCCTTCTTTTCAGCTCCCTTTACTACCGGGGGATCCACTTCTTTTGAGGGGGTGGCCGCGCCTACGGACTCTTGGGTCATGGGTGCTTTCCCCTTGGAGGGCAATTCCGCCGAGTGAGGGGGAGTGAACACCTAACCACTGCGGGTTACGCCACTAAGGCCGGTAATGTTGGTCACCTTGGCCGACAAGGAGTCAACCTCGGTTGCAGCCCTTTCTCCAAAAGCGGGAGGGGTATATTTCCATGGGACGGCCTTATTGCTTTGATAGGAAAATGGTGTCAGCTTGGGCACTGTCGGGGGGTACTCGGACCTGGGGCTGGTCATATTCCTAGTGAAACATATTACTAGGGCTTTGGGGGTTGGGGGAGCCTTCCTTTCTGTCGACTGCGTGCAAATCTGCGGTTCTTCCCTACCTCTCTTAGACACTTCGAGCTGCCCCCAGTCCATGAGCCGTTGAAGTAGCTCTTCCACTACGGGGCAGGTTTCCATGTCGTGTAATTCCCCGAGATGAAATAGACATTCATCGCTTTTTTCTCCGCCACGAGAGACCATGCATGCTGCCTGCAGCGACTGGTAGATGAATCCTCTGGATATAGTCACATCTTCTAATCTCTTTGACCCTGATGGCCTATCCTTTTCGATGGTGTTTACGCTAGCTCCTCCATGACTGGCTAGTGGATTGGTCTTAACATTGGGGCCCTCTTCTTGAAATGATAGCCAGCCGGTATTTACTAGGTGTTGCACCTTATACTTGAATGGCAGGCAAGAATCAATGTTGTGTCCGGGGGCTCCACTATGGTATGCGCACGTGGCATTTGAGTTGTACCACTTGGGGTATGGTGACTGGAAGACCTTCCCGGGTATGGCCACCACCAAATGGTTCTCCAATAATGAGGGCCATAACTTGGAATACGCCATGGGAATAGGAGAGAACTGGTCTCTCGGGGAGCGTCGTGGATTGTCATAGCTCGTGCCAGGAGTCGTATTATTGGTTGGCCAGGGTGTGGCTAGAGCCGCGTGTTGTGCAAGCGTTTTTTCTGTTGTGGCAGGCCCTTCTACTTGAGTTGGGAGGGAACTTCCGGCTCAGATCGAAAAGTTCGGGTGGTTGTGTTGGTATGAGTTTTGAGCATTTTGGGGCATTTTCATCCACGTTGGGGCGGTGGTGACCGCGTGGGTATCCCCTTCCTTTTTCCGTGTGCCCACCACTGGGGCTCTTCTATTGCTGTTGGGGCTAGTGTTGGAGGCGTATTCAAACTTTCGTTTCCTCAGTTCGGACTCGATTCTTTCTCCGGCGAAGACGAGGTCTGCAAAGTTGGCCGGCATATATCCTATCAGCTTCTCATAGTAGAACGTAGGCAGCGTATCTACCATAATCGTGATCATTTCCCTCTAAGTCATAGGTGGGATGACTTGGGCTGCTAGGTCTCTCCACCTTTGAGCATATTCCTTGATGGACTCATGTTCCCGTTTGCTCATGCTCTGAAGTTGGTTCCGATCGGGAGCCATATTTGTGTTGTATTGGTACTGCCTAATGAAAGCAGTTGCCAAGTCTTTCCACAATCGGACCTGAGAGGCTTCCAGATTTGTGTACCACGCCACTGCTGCTCCGGCTAAGCTGTCTTGAAAGAAGTGCATTAATAGCTTTTCATCCATGGAATATGCCCCCATCCTTCGGCAATACATCCGAAGATGACTTTTTGGACACGTCGTCCCTTTGTACTTGTCGAAGTTTGGTACCTTAAACTTGGGAGGAATGATAATGTCAGGTACCAGACACAGATCGGCTAAATCCGAGAAAGGATAGTTGCCGAGGCCTTCCACCGCTCTCAACCTCTCTTCAAGCAGATCGATCTTTCCCTTGTCTTTTGAAATGGGAATGAGTTCCTTAACGGGTGCGGATTGAGACGGGGTATGGCGGATTATGTTTGGTTGGGGCAACTCATGGGGGGCCGGTTCCCTTGGGGGAAGTAGATGGCCTAAATGGGCATCTCCTTCATCATCTTCCTGCAGAGGATAGTCGGCATGAGGAGGGAGTTGCCCCTCGAAGGTAGGGGCTTGGCTCAAATCGTCTGGAGGCAAACCATAAGGGTAGGCTTGAGGACTATACCTCCGATTGAAACCCGTCGCGCTTCTATCCCGACCCAAGTTCAATGCGGGTTGTAGCACCGGTTCTGCTTCCCTAGCTGTATTGGAAGCGGCCGCCGTAGCATTGTCTTCTATTGATTTTTGAATTTTTAGCATGGCTTCCGTGATAGAGGCCATCTGATCTTTTAAGGCCGACATGTCGGCCTTCATCTGTTCTTGCACTCCCTCTTCGTTATCCATCTTACTTTTGGATCGGGTGTTATAGGGGTGCCTTTGCGCTTTTTTAGTTATGGTGAGTTTCCTAAAGAAACAAACAGTGGTGAGCATGCCACCAAATCATGAATATGCTAATGAATGATAAAAGCACTTAGATCCACCTCAAGGCCTATTTAGACAACGTGATGAGTTTCAGAACTTCTCTTTTTATAAAAAAGGAACAAAAGCTTTCATCTAGCCAAGATTTTACAAAAGTGTTACAACAGAACCTAACGGTTTCTAATTATATGGGCCATTAAATCTATCATGTGTTGACAGTAATTGATTAGCCCGTGAATTTCCTCTGGTGCTGAACACACTTCGGCCATGGCCCTTGCTTTGGCTAGTAGTCGCGGGAGGTCTTGACTTCCATTTAAGGTCAAGACGAACCTATCCATCCACATGGCTGCTTCTTGATGCAATGCATCAATCACCCTCCCTCTTGCTTCCTTCTCAGCATATGCTTGTGCGAAGTCCTCTACTAGCTTTTGCTCATGGGTCAAAGACTGGTTTAACTCTTCTTTGTACTGCCCTATTATAGCTAGCATGCTTTGCTCTGTGGCTTCTAAGTGTTGGGCCAAACTCTTCTTGGATCTTGAGCAAGCAGCTAACTCCTCCTTTAAGATCATGCTATGTACTTGTGATTGGTCTTTTTTCTCTCTCCGGAGCTTAAGCTCGCAGTTGCTGCCCCAGAGAGCCCCTCGGAACTTGTTCCGGCTGTGCTCTTCCCTACGAGCCCTCTTGGTCTCTTGTTCCAAGGCCTTGGTGGTAGCTATATTTATATCTCTTAGTTCGGCATTCTCCTTTCGGATTTTAAGAGCTGCTAATTTGAACCTTTCTTTGACTGCTTGGGCTTGCTCGAGTTCTACCCTAAGGGCCTGCACCTCTTCGTCTTCCTCCGGTGCCTCAACTTCCTCCCTTTTAACGGTTCTCAAACTCGGGAGCCAATACAAACCTTGCACGTGGGCTTTCAACCACCTTCGGTAGCCACCGAGGGGCCCATTGTTACTGCCCCTAAGTTCTTTGTCCTTCCTTTGCACCACCTCCCATGCCTTGGGGACCTTCTGAAGTGTCTCCACGCTGGTCTTATTGAAATCTCGTGAAATGACAGGCGCGAGCTCTTCCTCTAGCGGTGCCCCTCTCATAAGGTAGCCAAGTTGCCTTATAGCAAGAACGGGATTGTAACTGATGCAACCCCTTGTCCCCATCAAGGGAACATTCGGAAATCCTCTGCACGAAATAAGAACCCCGGTTCTTCCTTCTTTCCATCGAGGGTACCAGTTGACAGACGCTCCTTCTTTGTTTGCTAAGAGTCGGTCCCAATTTGCCCCTCCTTTCTCTGTGCACGAACGGTGGCTTTCTAGCGGGCAAGCATGCCTCACCTCTTGGAGAAAAAGGTGTGAAACCAACCATACATAAAGAGCTGGAGTACAACAAACAATCCTTGTACTACTCTTCTCACATCTTCGGTCGAAGGTGTCATATAGGTCGGCTAGCATAGCGACAACCGGGCTTTCCTTGTGGTTATGATAGGCAAGAAAAGCGTCGATCGCTGCTAGATCCACCAACCCATCCACATTCGGAAAGAGGACTCATCCGAAGATCAACAGTGCGAGAATGTCTATGAACGGGGCCCATTCGCCTCTACCTACCAAGATTCTTGCTTTTGCCTCCAAACATTTTCTCGGTATTCCAACCACCCCATTTTTTACTTGCTTTCCATGGTCTGATTCCTGCGCCGAGATTTGGACTATCTTTGAAATTCTAGCTAATGAGGGATAGAACCCTGAGAAGAGGTATGGTCACCTTCCTCCTAGAGGACATCCTAGGATCTCTTCAAATTCTTCCACCATGGGTGACAGCTGGAAGTCCCCAAAGGTAAAGCATCTCAACGGCTGATCATAATACTGGGCGAGGGAGGCAATGGCCTCTGGGCGAGGGAGGAAATGGCTGATCATAATACATGCATGAAACAAAAAGAAGAAAAACAAGTGGTAATTTACATATACGAGACCGAAAAAGATCCATCTTTTTAATACTACACTCTAGGCATTGCGGCGCCCCAACGTATGCATTAAAAAGTGGCGTGTTACTCTAAAGAGACAAGATATCACTAGATATATAGCAAAACTATAATTTATGTGCTATTCGCAGAAGAATGCATGAGAACAAATGGTACAGAGCGTGTTTGCTCCATGCCCCTATTTGGGGACCTATAGGATAATATCTAGGGGTCTCTAATAACTACTCCCAACGATCCATATCTCACATGGCTGTTTTCTAGAGGTATCATCACTCAAGATAATAATATTGCGGCGGTATGGAATACCAGCGACAACACATTATAAAGAGAGAAAGCTCTAGACGAGGTTTCACTATTATCAAGCAAGTCGGAGACCTAGCATGACCATAGATCCACCTCCACTCCTTAGATTTCCATGAACCCAGGTATAGGGCCCCTTTTTGACTCAAACTCGTGGGTGCTTAGAATGCGGTGTAAAAATGTGGAAAAGACAGCATTTATTATTTTTACACAGTTCAAGAAAAAATGTACACACAAAGTTTCATAATTCCACACTTTCCTAAAATAGGCCTAACTCACAAAAACAGTCCCCAGTGGAGTCGCCAACTGTCGCAACCTACCCTTTTGCGGGTGAGCGAGGCGAGGCTCACGGGTGCGTCTTCCATAGGAGGAAAATGCATGGAGTCGCCACCAACGTTTATTAAAAGGAAAATGTTAGAAAAACCAAAGGAAACCGGTCATGAAGAATATTCCAGATTCAGGAGTTATCTTTACGTTTGAGGAAGGTATTAGCACCTCTCACGTTTGTCTCAAAGGACAACAGCCTTATAAAGAGAGAAAGCTCTAGACGAGGTTTCACTATTATCAAGCAAGTCGGAGACCTAGCATGACCATAGATCCACCTCCACTCCTTAGATTTCCATGAACCCAGGTATAGGGCCCCTTTTTGACTCAAACTCGTGGGTGCTTAGAATGCGGTGTAAAAATGTGGAAAAGACAGCATTTATTATTTTTACACAGTTCAAGAAAAAATGTACACACAAAGTTTCATAATTCCACACTTTCCTAAAATAGGCCTAACTCACAAAAACAGTCCCCAGTGGAGTCGCCAACTGTCGCAACCTACCCTTTTGCGGGTGAGCGAGGCGAGGCTCACGGGTGCGTCTTCCATAGGAGGAAAATGCATGGAGTCGCCACCAACGTTTATTAAAAGGAAAATGTTAGAAAAACCAAAGGAAACCGGTCATGAAGAATATTCCAGATTCAGGAGTTATCTTTACATTTGAGGAAGGTATTAGCACCTCTCACGTTTGTCTCAAAGGACAACAGCCTTAGATTAGAATTGTGTGAAATTATATATCTAAACTTTTATTTCTTTTTTATTTTTGAGGTCGACAAAAGCAGGGCTCTTGCTCCTACATACCCTCCATCGAAGAGGAAATCAGACCTACGTAGTTCTTTCAAAAGGCAGTGATGTGTTGATTTTACGCTTTCGAACGGTCCATGTTAATCGATAAAAAGCAAAGAGGACCGTTTAAGGCGTTTGACCTTAAAACGTTTTTTCAATTATTTTTGCGGACAAAGCTTGATTTTGTGAGTTGATTTTAGCCTTAGTTTCACTTTAGTTATTAGTCAATTCAATTAAGAAAGAAAAAATCCCAAAGAGAAACGTCCGATTGATTTTTTGTTTTATTTTACTAAAAGATATTTTTTTATTATTATATTATTATTTTACCTCTTTTTTGGTTTCCAACGTGGTTAAGGCATGACCGAACGGTCGGATTTCATTTTAACTGAAATTAACAGATGTTACAATTCAAATGATCAATGGAAATTTATTTTATTTTTTGATTAGGCGAGAAAATGACTTAAATAAATGACTAAAGCACGTCAAAAGGGGGTACGGAAAGTAAATGAAATGAAAATAAAAGTACGTGAAACAAGTGGGGACCACCAAGGGTACATAGAATGAATTGAAAAGTTCGATTTCGGGAACTTACCGGTTGAAGACCGAAGAACGACGAAGAACGAACGAAAGACGGCGGAAAATCTTCACGGAATCACCCACTGAAATGTTTCAGACGCGTTACAGAAGCGCCTCGCCTTGGATTTTCTTCACGGAAATGATTTTTTTCACTAATTTTAAGTGAACCTCAGATACCAGGAGGGTTGAACATTTTTGTTCTTCCCTCCTTCCCCTATTTATAGGGTAAAGAGGGAGAAGCTTGCCAGTTGCTTCCTCCAGAAGGCACCGCTTTCTTTCTGGTGCCTTCTGGAGGAACATCCTAGAAGGCCCAAGTGGACCTGGTTGCTATTTGCACCCCCCTGTTTACTAAATACACCCCTGCCTTTTTTTGCTGATTCTTTTTCCGTAACGTTACGGAACTTTACGAATTCCGTAACGATACTTGTTTTCTTTCCGTAATGTTATGGAACCTTACAGATTACGTAATCATCCCTTTTTTGGCTTTCGGAATGTTACGGAACCTCACGGATTGTGTAACAATGCTTCCTTTTGATTTCCGGCATGTTATGGAACTTCACGGATCGTGCAACAATGCTCTCTTTTGACTTCTGGCACGTTATGGAACTTCATGTATCATGCAACAATGGGTGCCAAGTATCTCGAAGTGGTCAAGCAAAGGTTGCATGCCATCAAACAATGGTCCGTGGACGAAATTAGGGTATGACAATTAGGATGCCATTATATTTGGTCCTTGTATTTAGGGCTCCATAATGTAGGGAGGGTACCTTAGAAATATAGGATTTTCAGCCCTTGTATTTTAGGACACCTAGACTAGTTTTTGTATTAGGGGTAGTTTTGTAATTTTACATGCACTTAGTGAATATTTGATGTGTGTGTTGAGAAATAAATTTAATTGAATTGGTAGAAGCCCAATCCAATTAAATTTTAAAGGGGGAGGTGAGCATTTTCTTACTACACCCTATTGGCACATCATATAGTCACACTTTATACATGTCCTTCATGCTTTACATGCCTCATGACACCTAAGCACACTTAGTGGAGAATCTTGGAATTGATCTTGGATTAGTGGGTTGAACCATAACTGAAATTCACTAATCATAATTAGTGAAATTTTGGCTCCAAAATTTGGCTCCACAAATTCAATTTCAAATTCAAGTGAAATTTAAATTGAAATTCAAATTTCCCTTCAACTTTGTGTGACACTTAGGCTATAAATAAAGGTTATGTGTGTGCATTTTTTTCAACTTTTATCATTTGAAAATTAAACTTTAGATTTTAGAGCTCTTTTAGAGCACAAAATTCCGTGCTCTTCTCTTCCTCTCCCTTCATTCATCTCTTTCTTCTTCCAAGCTCTTATCCATGGCCTCCTATGGTGGTGAGCTTCTTCTAGACTCATCTTCTCCTTGAAGTGGCATCTCCTCTCTCTATTCCTTCTCCATTCCGCTGCCATTCATCTTCCTAGAAGCAAAAGAATCTATTGATGAAGAAGATCCTAGGCCTACAAGCTCCACATGGAGCTACATCATATGGAGGGGAACACAAGCTGATAATTTATAGAGAAAACAGTTATAACCGCCTGTAATGGATTAAATCTACAAAGTAATCGATTAGATTATCTAAGTAATCAACTAAAGTGTTCTTCCCAACATCTGGAAATAACTCAAGAACAATGTAATCGATTAGATACTCAAAGTAATCGATTAAAGTGTTCTTGTTAACTTTTGAACAACTAAATGAGAGAAAAGTAATAGATAATCCACTTGGTAATCGATTAACACAAATACTCTTGAATAAATCAGTCATTGTCTCAAACAAAAATGTAATCGATTATGAAATAACTGTAATCGATTAAATCGATATGAGACTCAACTCTTCAAGCTTCAGACAACATGTCATAATTGATTACGATGGACCTGTAACCGATTAAAACATAGAGTTTTTGCCTCTGGAAGAAACTTTTCTAACTTAGAAACTTGTCTTCATGTTAACCATGATGATGAATGATGCAATACATATATCATATGTACTCAGATGCAAGATACAAGATAACAACCAATACAAATGCCACTCAAGGGAGTTAGGCATGTAAAAGTCAAAGCATCTTCAACACTTCTTCAAGCTTTTCCTTGAGAGATTGTTCAGCATGTTACTCATGTTGCTCCCCTTATCTCTAACAATATGGTGCTCAACCTTCCTATTCCTAGCGTGACAGAAGCTTTCACTACCTCCACTTGCAAAGGTTGTGGTTGAACCTGTTGTGAAGCCGCAAAGTCTCTCTTTCAATTCCTTGTGCTCACCATCACAAATCGAGACATCTAACTCAAATGATGGATCACTCAAGATGTTCAATGAATTGAATCGAGATTTCTATATTGATTTCCTATAGACGAAGTCAATGATGTGATTTGAATTCAAGAGTAATTGGACTTGAAGCTTCGATGTGATGACATGAAATCTAATACAGTGGTGCGAATGTGAGAATTGAGGGTGAATTCTTGCTGAAATCATCTTTAAAGTGAGTTGGTTAATTCGTGGTGAGTGAAAGAATAAAATCCAAATGATTTGTAGGACAGAGGGCCTTTTATAAGCCTTTTGAACCTTGCCCCATGTGTGTTTGTCTCACAGAGTGCTTTTGGGCCTTCCTTCGTAATGGGTTAGTCCATAGCCTAGGTGTATACCATAACAAATGTGTAGTAAGAAACACCTACTACTTCACTTCAAGACTTGTTCACACTTGAAATTCATAAAGCAAATATAAAGAGAAACGTCTTAGTAAAAGATCTAAGCAACAAGAACTTCTAGAACCATGACACGTGAAAATTAAGAAAAAGTTGTCCCTAACCTTTTTTATTTAACAAATTTGTAGGTTCACTAAAGGAAAGCAACAAGTATTCTCTGTGACAAGACCAACTGCCATATCCCACTACAAATCTAGAAGTAATACATTTAGATCTCCATCCCTTCCTGACAAGCATGTAATACACACACACACCCACACCCACACACACACACCCCACCCACACACACACCCACACCCACACACCCACACACACACACCCACACCCACACCCACACACCCACATTTTCGCTCATAATTTGTATAGGCCAAGGTTGTGTGAAAGAATCCTCATTTAATAGAAAAATGAGTTTTTTTTAGTTTGGGTTGTGATTAGGAGATCGTAATTACTTTGTGGTTAAGGGAGCTAACTTTAGAGAAACTAGTCATAGTTGTGAAGAACTTGTATGATTGACATGAACTGGTGAAGAACGAAACTAATTTGACAAATGAAATAATACTCATAAATGATACCAAATGTTTTGCATTGGTCTAGAGGAAAAGAATATTCATTGGAGAAAATATAATCTCAGATAGGGTCATCATAAAGCTTTCTTAGTCATGCCCAAGTGTGATTTCTTGCTAGGACTCCGATGCTTCAATAATTGATTGTAAATAGTGAGAGAAAAATAAGAGGCTAAAATATGTTTTCCGTCCTTGTAAAATACTCAAAGTTTTTAATCCTTGCAAAAATCTGTTGAGGTAGATTTCCTGTCGAATGGCAGACACTAATGTCGCAAGTGGGGTCCCTGCTCTAGTGGAAGAACACATAGTTGTAGTAGCGAAGGAAGTAAGAGGAAGCAACCATCGAGGTAGATTTTGCCGGTTGTCTTGGGCACCCAAACCCCCACACTTACCAATCCACCGAGTTGTATGACCATCACATACCACTACCATCAACCTCCATCAGTAGCAACACGCCCAAATCGCCACGCTTACCAGATCCACCATAATAGCACTAAAACCTAGCTACAAGGAAGAAGATGGTGGGAATAGATGAGAAGGTGTGTGTTGGATGTGACAATAGAGGGAGTATCCACCAAGGGAGTGACATGTGAAAAAAGCCATGACATGCGTTGTGCAACTCACCACCAAGTAGGTTCGGTTAAAACCGAGTCTAGCTCTAAGTCAAAAAGTCACACATTTTAATTTTATGAGAACTAAAAATGAACAATTTTTTTACACAAACTAAAAACAAACTTTAATTATTTTATAGAGACGAAAAATATAATTTAACCAGAATAAGATTATAGATTATGTGCATACACTACTAGAAATAATGATTTTAACATCGCTACGTTAACATCAGCTTTTGGTAAAACCAATGTTAACAAAAACACGGTGGCATATTCGTAAATAACATTAGTTCCTCAACATTGATTTTTTCATAAACCGATGTTGATTTTATGCTAGTAACATTATTTTTTGGAAAATCGATGTTGAGTTTCTCGTCGATAACATTGGTTTTATTTAAAAACTGATGTTGTTGGGTATTTTATAAAAGAAGTTCTAGTGTCCAAACCCTTTGTCTCTCTCACTCCCGTTCTTGGTCTCTTAGTCTCACCCTCCTCGCAATGCTGCCACTCACACTCCCATTCGCAGTCTCTCACTCTCACTCTCCTCGTCGCGTTGAAACTCCAGTTCTCGGTCTTTCACTCTCACTCTCCTCTTGGCATTGCAACTCCCGTTCTCGGTCTTTCACTCTCACTCTCACTCTCAGTCTCTCAGCAAAAAATTGTGATGCAACGCGTTGATCCAACTCCAAGCCTCTCGACATTGTCAAGAAGCCCAAGCCCAGCCCTCTGTTTCCCTCAAATTGAACGCATGCACCACAAGGTAACCTTAACCAGTTTGTTTCTTTCTTTCTTCTTCTTCCTTTTTTTTTTTTGAGCTTTACCCTTTTTGATTTCTATGGCGAAATTTTTATTTTTTTTAATGTTCTTTAATTTGTTCTAATTTCTCAAGAGGCTATTATGTAGAAGCAAACAATGAGGGTTCTTGGAACAGGATTTGGTCCTCAAAAAATGGGTTGAGAAAAACATTCACTCCTTGGATGAAAATCGGGTTAAGGCCCTCATTCATGTTCTCGACCAGGACCTGGTAATTTATTCATATTAGCATGATTTGTTGCATTGATTTGGGTTCATAATAATCAAGAAAAATTAAAAATGCTTTAATTGCTCCTTCTGGACTATTTTATGGTATTTAGGAACTTGAATTCCTCTATCTATCTTGAATGTTGGGATTTTTTGGACTAGCGTATTCCATAAGAGTTTTATACTGTCTTCCTATTGCGCTAATCAAAATTCTCATTAAAAGGATTTTATGAAAAAATTATGAATCAAAATGTTCACTAACAAATTGTATAAAAGTTGTTTAAGATCTTATCTTTCACTTTGATCAGATAGAGAAGTTTGCTTCTATCAGTGATATATTGTTGAAGTATGTTTTTCTGACTTGAGACTTTAGAGGGTGATCCAAATTCAGTTAACTGGCATAAGAGATGGAAGTTTTGAAGTGAAAGCAAGAACTATTTGGTTATCGTTGGGTATATGAACAGGATCTACAACTATCAAACATAAAAACAATATGCACAGTGAAAATTCGTTGCCTCGGAAGCTCTGTTAATAAGGTGAGAAGAAATGCTCGTGCTCTGTTATTATTTTCTACAAATAGAAACTAGAAAGTAAACTATTATTGTCCTGACATTATTTCATACCTGTCGTTTAATTTTTTAATTTGTCTTACGTTATATTTCCTCTCTTAATTTCATGCCTTTATATGTGTGTGATGAAAATCGCAATATTTTCAAGAAAATATATTCTGACATTAGTTAAATTCATAAAGGCTCTCTAATTTTGGTTTCATTTTAATCAAGAAATCTATTTATCTATTTTCTATTTATAATATATAATTTCTGAAATGCAAAACCATATGCTGTCACACGAGTCTAATAATGTTTGCCACATCCGCAATGAGCTATATAATGTCTTCATTGGGGGTGACATAAAGTAGCTGGTAGTACATTTTTTTTATTGAGCATTTAAACATATATGGAATCTTGAATCTTAATTACCTTAATCCAACATTTTGAATGATGATCCTATATGATCCAGTTAGGTAAGTAAGCAATGCTATCCCTGTAATTTTATTTAGTTATTTTACTGGTCTGAAGCCAACATTATTGAAACCGAAGACATCATTACTATTTCGAGTCCAAATCAGGGAGTGTTACTAGGTGCACCCAGCGTTTTTGCTGGTGCACCCAGCAAACCTTTAAAATGTCAAAATTGCCCCTATCACCTTTCTTCCTTAAAAATGCCATTTTTTTCTGGAAAAGCTTCTTACCTCCATTTTCAAAAAGCTTTGCTTCTCGTTTTCTCTTTTTCGTGTGGCATTGCCTCTGGTTCATGGGGGTAGCAACGTTGAGCGCAGCGGTGAAGGTAAAGTTTCCGACGTCAAGCTTTGCGGTGGTCGGTGGCGGCAAACGAGGTATGCAGATGGTGTTTGTTCGTCGCGGACGTACGGATGACTTCCGGATCAAGTTGATCCGTAAAAAGCTTACGGATCAACTTGATCTGTAAGTGTATTATTTTTGGTATTTGCTGTTTTTGCATTTTTGCATATGTTTTTCCATTTATTTTCCTTTTTTCTTTTAAATTACTAATTTTTTTGTATGGCCATTTTTTGTTTGATTTGGTTAGATGGATGAAGATGAGGGATGTATGAAATAATGTCTGAACGAGCGGATATGGATTATGAAAATGCATAATCATGTGGTGCGAATGAACCACATGTTGATTGTTCGGATGCGTTCAAAACTTCTCAGGTTATAATGTTAATGTTTGTCACATATTTAATAAAATGAATACTGGTAGAAAACCTAAATTATGTGGATTTTGTAGTTGTTTGAGTGTCGAGAGGATGTTTAGCGGTGGGCTCGATCCGTGGCTCATGAAAACGGATTTGTGGCGATGATTTTAAGGTCGGACACAAACACATGTAGTAGAGGAAGGAGTACGTTTGTGTTAATTGGCTGTGAAAGGAGTGGCGAGTATAAGTGTAGGAAAAAAGAATTTATCAGAAGAGACACTGGGACTAGGAAATGTGGGTGTCCCTTCAAGCTTCGTTGCAAGCCAGTGGTTGGAGGAGAAGGCTGGATGGTGAAGTTGATTTGTGGAGTGCATAATCATGAATTGGCCAAGTCATTAGTTGGACATCCATATGCGGAGCGATTGACTAAAGCTGAAAAAACACTTATTGTTGATATGACGAAGTCCATGGTGAAACCAAGAAACATTTTGCTAACTCTGAAGGAACACAATGTCAATAGCTGTACGACTATTAAACAAATATACAATGCAAGAAGTGCATTCCATTCTTCCATAAGAGGAAGCGATCTTGAAATGCAACATCTGATGAAGCTTCTTGAACGTGATCAATATATTTATTGGCACAAAATAAAGGATGAAGACGTGGTTCGTGATATCTTTTGGTGTCACCCTGATTCAATGAAGTTAGTCAACGCATGCAATTTGGTTTTTTTGATATACAACACCTACAAAACAAACAGGTATAGACTCCCATTGCTCGATTTTGTTGGGGTGACACCGACTGGGATGACATTCTCTGCCGGTTTTGCATATGTGGAGGGTGAACGCGTTAATAATTTGGTATGGGCATTACAACGCTTTCGAGGCCTTTTTTAAAGCGTGATGCCCTCCCTGGAGTTATTGTCACTGACAGAGACCAAGCATTGATGAATGCAGTGAAAGATGTATTCCCTGAATGCACAAATTTGTTGTGCATCTTTCACATAAACAAGAATGTGAAGGCTAAATGTAAATCACTAATTGCGCAAAAAAATGCTTGGCATTATGTCATGGATTGCTGGGGATCTCTGACTAATTGTCCTTCAGAACAGCAGTTTGATGAATGCCTGAAGAAGTTCGAAGTAGCTTGCGAACCTTGGCCAAGAAGTCAGACAGTTGTGAACTTCACATTAGGTTTTATTTTTCCAAATGGATCCATTGTTCACAACGACAGTGGTATTTCCTTCCAAGCTTCCACTCCAGTTCCCATTCGAGTACCTAACGGGTGTGATTTTCAAACGTTAAAAACCAGAATACACAATACCCTTAAGCTAACCAACAAGTAATTTTTGGATAAAATTTACTACCGGCAGCCTTTCACGTATGCAGGTAATCAATTTTGGTTTCAATGTATGCAACTAAAAGATGATGCTGATGTTAACACAATGTTAATGTGTAATCATGAATTTTCGTTTATTGGTCCGATTGAGTTATTATGTAACATTGCTAGAACCCCATATGGTATTTTAAACTTACTTGAAACTACTATGACCCCTACTCATGATGCCCTGCTATATTACAATAGGAAGTGGAACATGTCATGCCAAAATAAGTTTGTTGGTTACTCGTTCACAGGAAAAAATCCCAAAAACTTTGACATTCCCACCGGATGTACCATGGATGAACTGAAGGATTTGATCAAACAAGTTGCGCCTCGTGGGATTCCCCCTTATGGTGTTGATGAAACAAAAATGGTAAGGCGATTGTTTTTTCGGAAACCAAGTCACCATGAGTATTCAGAAAAAGTTATAAAATTTGAAATAATTGAACTCAAAACCAACGAGGACGTGATGATGGTGCTCATTGAGTCTAACTACTGGAAAAAGATTGGGCCAATAGAAATTTTAGCTGTTTTCAGTAAACCTGTACCGCAAATGGAAGACGAGTTGTCCTTGTCGCAAAATTAGCATGAGTTAGTTAGTTGTAGTATTTGATGGAAATTTAATTTCGTTCGACTATGTTGAAGTTAATGTACTATTTGAATTCATGTATTGCATAATCGTTTTCAATTACAAGAATCTCAACTAAAAAAAGATTTCTATATATAACAAACTAATTAATAAATTATTGTTTTTCTTCTTACAGATCAAGGTGATCCGTACGTTGATCCGTAAGACACTTACGGATCAAGGTGATCCGTAACCGTAAGACACTTACGGATCAAGGTGATCCGTAAGTGTCTTACGGATCAACGTACGGATCACCTTGATCCGTAAGAAAAAAAACTAGCAGGGGCAATTTTGGCATTTAATAAGTTTGCTGGGTGCACCTAACAACACTCCAAACTCAAACACAAGAAAAAATAGCCATAAATGGGCCTAGTTGAGACCAAACATTCTGTAGCCACACCGATCCAGTTCAGAGTTTAGCGACGTTCTTGCTGTAATCTAAAAGTGCTAAATTCCAGTGCAGATTCAAATATGCATATAGAGGACTACAACAAAACAATTGTTGTACATCTGTATTTGAAGACTATTGCGCATAGTTGAATATTTCACTGTAAATATTCACCGAATTAATGCATTGTTCGTTCATTAATTCAACTCAGTTGATTAATGTTACCTTCATTCATACACTTCTGCTGAGTAACTCCGTATTCATTTGATACACTAAATTAGTTTTATGCCAGTACTAGTAGGAAAAAGTTTCAAACGTAAATTGTAGTATTATTTTAAGCTTACTTTAAAGCAAAAGAAAAAATCAAGTTTCATTAAAACCCTAAACCCAGTTCATTTGATGTTTCTTTTTTATATATATGTTCTTTGATAAGGTGGTAACGTGCCTTTATTTTTTGTTAAAAAATTTACAAGATGATGCAATCCTATCCCGCAAGGGCATTAGATAGAAGACTACAAGAAGATTGAGCCAGAGATGCAGGAGAAAGTTCTAGAATTCTCATGAGCCTTAGGGTAGATTTGGGTCCATGGACTAAGTATGAGCTCACTTATCTTTGTATACATTATATTAGGATTTTCATTATTTTTGGGCATTGTATTTAGGGTTTCATAGTGTAGGGAGGGTATCCTAGTAATGTAGGATTTTTCAGCCCTTGTATTTTAGGAGACCTAGACAAGTTTTTGTATTAGAGGTAGTTTTGTAAATTCACACATGTATTAAGTGCACTATTTGATATGTGTGTTGGAAGAGAAATTTAATTGAATTGGGAGAAGATAATCCAATTAAATTTCGAACAAGCCTAAGGGGGAGGTGAGCATTTGCTTGTTACACCCCATTGTCACATCATATAGTCACACTTTGAGCATGTCCTTTATGTTTTGCATGCCTTATGACACCTAAGCACACTTAGTGGAGAATCTTGGACTTGATCTTGGATTAGTGGGCTGAACCATAGTTGAAATTCACTAATCATAATTAGTGAAATTTTGGCTCCAAATTTTTTAGACTTCAAAGTTCAAACCTCATTTGAGGCATAAATTTCGTGCCCCCCCCCCCCCCCTTCTGTCTCTCTCCCTCCACTCATCTCCTACCTTCAAGCTCTTATCCATGGCTTCTTATGGTGGTGAGCTTGTTCTTGACTCATCTTCTCCTTGAAGTGGCATCTCCAATCACCTTTCCTCCTTCTTCATTTTGCTTCCATTGGTCTTCAAGAAGCAAAAGACTCCATTGATGAATAAGATCCAAGGCCTACAAGCTCTACATGGAGCTACATCATGTGGAATCAAGAGCATCTTCATCTAAGTGATGTTCTTTTGTTTCCTCTATCTTTTGTTCTGTCAATTTGCTTTAATTCCTTGTTCTTTATCGTCTTCTCCATGTATCTCCTCTATTGTCTTGTGGTTTGGTGCTGTTTAGAGTAGATTAAAAAAAATAAACCGATTAAATCTTAGATCTACAGTTGTTCTTGCATTTCTATGGTTCAAATTTTATAGATCTACTCTTGAATCATGTTTTTATGTTGATTTTAGGTTCTATCATTTTTCAGTCATAATCTTTTTGTGCTGAACCTTTAGATCTCAATTTTCTTGAAAAATATTGATTAGAAAAAATACACAAAAATCTAAGTATAAATCACTTCATTCATGTTGTCTTAGAGTCATGTTTAGTCATAATAATTGTCACATTATGTTCTAAGTTTGTGTTGAATTTTGATTTTGTTGATTGAATTCTAAATACATTTGTTCATGTATTCTTGCAATTCTTAGCCTATCATTTGAATTTTGAGTCTAATTCATGCATGTTATTTAGTTCATAACATGTTATAAATCAATTCCTAGAAGTAGTCTTGTTGTTGAACTTTTTTTTGTTTTCTAAGTTTCTTATATGATGACTATGAAGAAATTGAGTTGTGGTGCTGAGTTATGGCCAGATTTGTGAATCAAAATAAGTCTTAAGCTCTCTTGAATTGTTATCCAAGACAATTGATCATAAGAAAATAAAAATTGTAACTATCCAAGCCTTAAGCAACATAAACACTACTCTTGATTTCTAGGTTGCAATTCTGATTGCTATCCGTTCTGGCACACTGTCTTCTTAACTCCGCTATGGCTTGAATACTTTGAGTTTTGAGCTGAAATTTTAACTGGATAACATAGACATCTGGATGAAAACAATGGAAGAAAAATGAAAAAAAAACGAAAAAGAAATGAGCAAGAAAAGGTGATAAAGATTAATGTCAAAATACAAGTCCAGAACAGCAAAAAAAAATGTGTATGCTTGATTTGCTTGAAAATTGTTCATTATTTTGAGTTGTATTACAAGCCTATTTGACTTCTTGGAGTTTTTAATCTTTTAGATGTGTTTCCAAATTGACATAACTAGAATTTTGCTTTGAGTCTTGTTTTTAATTTGTCAATCTAATCTAGTGTCATTCTAGGACTTCCTTTGTGTTCCACCTTGGCTTGTGGTGTTGTCCTTTTACTTTATTTTTCCTTGAATCTCATTAAATTAATGTCATGTTAAATTTCCTTTTGGTTTAACTTTCATTTCATCTTTTGGTTTCTTGCTTGTCTTCTTCTTCTTTTTTTGTGTTGGAGGTTAACCATCCTAGGAAGATTTTTTAAGGAAGATTTTTTAGTCTTGGAGGTTAACCATCCTAGGAGCACCATTGGATTTGAAGCAACCAAAGCCTCACCAAATTTTGAGTGAAACACTTGAGAAAACAAACAATCATTGCAGACAAATTTGAAGACCTTAATTTCTTTGTTAAATTTGTTGTAATAGAACAATTGAGTGTAGAAATTTTTTTTCTATTGCAATTCCTTGTATTTGGAGATTCTTCGGGAGTGTATTGGGAGTCTCCAAGAGACCACCCAAACCTCTATTTGTGAGTAATAGCTTAGTGTAAAGCATGTAGACTAAGTGAAGAGCCAGTTAGGACCACCAAAGGATCATCCAAGCCTTCACATAGGAAACCGTCTAGCTTGCTTAAATTTTCTTTACCTTCCATTGTCAAACCGCCTAGATAGCTTGCTTTTTACCAATTTGTTTTTACCTTATCTTTCACACCTCTTTTAGTGTTTATTTTGGCTAGTTTCAACCATATTTTCTTTTACCTTTTTGTTTTTAAACCCCCAACAAGGAAGAACCACAATTTTGGAACCAACATGAGTATTCATTCTTCAACTAGTGTTAATGGTGATGGTTCTACTTCTAAGGAGCCCTTTTATAGGGTATTATATGAGTTGAGATCCCTTAAATTGTGGAAAGAAAAACAAGAGAGAAAAGAAAAAGGAAAAAAAAGACTGGAAGAAATAAGTCAAGATGAAAGAGAGAAAATAAGAGGGGAAGAAAGACGAAAAATAATGAAAGAAATGAAAAGAGAAAAACATGCCTCCTATAATAGTCATGACTCTTGCAAGAGTTTAAGTGAAGAACTTAGCGACTATTATAAAGGGTGGCATAGGTCACATACTAAAAATCACTCCCAAAGAAGAGAAAAGGATAGAAGGCCTCAAGAGGTTAACATTAGTCTCCCATATTTCCATGGAAAAGATAATGTTGAGGCCTACCTAGATTAGGAAATAAAGGTTGAATAACTCTTTGCTTGTCATCATTTTAGTGAAGAGAGAAAAGTTACATTGGTTACCCTTAGCTTTCAAGGGTATTCCCTCTATTGGTGGACTTCCTTTGTTAGGGAAAGAAGGATTCATGGGGATCTTCTAGTAGAGTATTTGAATGATCTTAAGAGTGCCCTTAGGAAGAAGCACATTCCATCCTACTATGAAAGGGAGCTTATGGACAAGCTCCAAAGGCTTAGAAAAGGGAGTATGAGTGTGGAAGAATATAGACAACAAATGGAACTACTCCTTTTAAGAGTTGGACTTAGGGAGAAGGAAAGAACAAGCATAACTAGGTTCCTTGGTGGCCTTAATATGGAAGTAAGGGACAAGGTTGAACTCCTTCCATATAGGGACCTAGATGAGCTAGTCCAACTTTGTATAAGATTGGAGCAACAACTTAAAAGAAAGTCTTCTTCAAAATCTTATGGCTTTCACTCTTATCCAAGGAAGGACCAAGCCCAAGGAATTTTAGGGGCTGCACCTTCAAAACCCAAGGAAGATAACAGTAAGACCATAGAGAAATCCACCCCTAAGACTAGTTCCCAAGCAAAGACTAGCAACATTAAATTATTCAAATGTCTTGGGAGAGGTCACATTGCCTCTTAATGCCCCCGCAAAGAAAACCATGATTATGAGGGGTCAAGACATTTATAGTAGTGGAGAGGAGACTACTTCTTCCCCTTCCTCTAGTGGAAGTGAAGATGAAGTAAGGGGTGAAGAGTCTAGTGAGGAAGTCTACCCCCATGAAGAAGGTGGCCTCCTATGGTTAGAAGGCTCATTGGAGGCCAATCTTGTGATCTATCTGAATCTCAAAGACAGAACATCTTTCATACAAGATGCAAAATTTTAGATAAATCTTGTTCTCTCATTGTGGATAGTGGATCTTGTTGCAATTGTTATAGCACAAGATTAGTTTCCAAGTTGTACCTCACTATCATTTCCCACCCAAAACCTTAAAAAATTCGGTGGCTCAATGAGCATGGAGAAATAAGAGCTAACCAATAATTAAAGGTAACTTTCTCCATTGGGACATATAAAGATGAAGTTAATTGTGATATAGTTCCCATGGAGGCATGGCATATTCTCTTAGGAAGACCATGGCAATTTGATAGGAAGATCATTTACAATGACTTAACTAATGAGATTACCCTCACCCATCTTGGCACTAAATTTGTGTTGCATCCTTAAACACCTTCACAGGTACCTAAAGATCAAGTACAAAAAATCTCAAATAGGATGAGGAAAAGAATAGAAAAAGAAAAGAAGAATAAACTTTAATGGTTAAGGAGGAGTGTAAGGAGGTAAGTGTCTAATCCAAGAGGTTAGCTAAGAAGGAAAGTCATTTTTCAATAAAGACAAACATTAAAGAAACTTTCCTTCTTAGACAACCTCCGCATCTTCTCATTTGTAAAAGGACACTTGTTAGCACTGCCATACCTCTTGAGCCTAAGGTTCTTCCTCAAGTAAAGGAGTTGTTGGATGAAGGTTTGGTTCTTAAGAGCTTAAATCCTTGTGCTTTGTTGGTCTCCAAAATAGATATTATTGGGCACCAAATCCTTAAGATAGGTGGTATGATGAATGTGTTGAGTGTTGCAACCCTCTTTTGTAAAATCACCCATGCACCCAACATCTTCATGGTTCGTATACATAGGAACTCATTAGGTAGGTTTGTTCTTATTTTTGGTTTCAATACAAACCTACGTGCTCGTATGAGACACCTTAGGTTTGTCGTACTTTTTGGTAGGAGTACTTAACATGAAAATACAGAAAAATGTATGTTTTATTGCATTACTGTCCTTAATTTTTTTAAATAGTGATCAATGGGTTCCCACGTACCCTAAGAGAATAAAGGTCATCCCTGAGGGCTCACTCCATCGAGTATAAGGGAAATTTGGGGCTTCTATGACTTAACAAACTTGTACAAAAGATTTGTGCCATATTTTTCTATACTTGTAGCACCACTCATTGAGTTGGTGAGGAACCATGTTCCCTCATGGGAAGATGCCCAAGAAAGGAGTTTTCAGACCTTATCCTACTCTAACATACCCAACACCACTAATATGTATGTTTTTAATCTTTTTACAAGTGTTGAGGGAGGAAGCCCAAAGTTTCAAGAACCTATGGATTTGAGGTCAAATACTTTTCAGGGGGAATGATGCAATCCTACCCCTCAAGGGCATTGGATAGAAGACTCCAAGAAAATTGGGTCAGAGATGCAGGAGAAGGTCCTAGAGTTCTCATGAGTCTTAGGGCAGATTTTGAGCTCATGGGCTAAGTATGAGTCCACTTATCTTTGTACATATTAGATTAGGGTTTCATTATTTTTGGGCCTTGTATTTAGGGCTCCATAGTGTAGGGAGGATACCCTAGTAATGTAAAATTTTTCAGCCCTAGTATTTTAAGACACCTAGACTAATTTTTGTATTAGGGGTAGTTTTCTAAATTCACATGCATTAAGTGCACTATTTGATATGTGTGTTGGGAGAGAAATTTAATTAAATTGTGAGAAGTCCAATCTAATTAAATTTCGGACCATCCTAAGGGGGAGGTGAGCATTTGGTTGCTACACCTCATTGTCACATCATATAGTCACACTTTGTGCATGTTCTTCATGCTTTACATGCCTCATGACACCTAAGCACACTTAGTGGAGAATCTTGAACTTGATCTTGGATTAGTGGACTGAACCATAGCTGAAATTCACTAATCATAATTAGTGAAATTTTGGCTCCAAATTTGCCTCCACAAATTCAAATTCAACTGAAATTTGAATAGAAATTCAAATTTGTGTGACACTTAGGCTATAAATAGAGGTCTTATGTGTGCATTTTTTAAACTTTGATCATTTGAGAAATTAGGCTTCAAAGTTCAGACCTCATTTGAGGCATAAATTTCGTGCCACCCTCTCTCCCTCTCCTTCCACTCATCTCCTACCTTCAAGCTCTTATCCATGGCTTCCTACGGTAGTGAGCTTGTTCTTGACTCATCTTCTCCTTGAAGTGGCATCTCCAATCACCTTTCCTCCTTCTCTATTCCGCTGCCATTTATCTTCAAGAAGCAAAGGACTTCATTGATGAAGAAGATCCAAGATCTACAAGCTCTACATGTAGCTACATCACAAGTCTTGGGTGCTCTTCTGTGGGATATGAAGCTACACGGGTGATTGGCTCATTTTTAGTGGACACTTATAACAAGGGCCTCGAATTTAATAACTTTTCATGGAACAAAGGTATGAAACGTGAGATCTAGGACCACAAACATATATACATATTATAATTTGTGGCACTATCCACCTAATTATTGCTTTCTAGTTTCTACTTTTTATGTTAACAATATTATAAAATTAGGTTGAACCATACACTTTTCTTAATGTCAATTGTGTCGGCAAGTATACTACTGACACAACTGACATTATCCATATAACTTGATTTGTGCAAAGAGAATAAAGGTAATTTGTATTGAGTGGACTATTAAAACTTTTGGCAAGTGTACCAATTGTCGTTGTAGGTTTCACATTTATAAAAGAGTTCGCCTCCACTGGGACTCGAGTTTACTTAATTCATTCGGATAAAGGTTATCAGTTCAAATAGTTATGTACAAATTTAATCGAATGTCATTGGTTTTGGTTTGATTAACTAAAGACAACTTAAAGTAAAAAAATAGTGAAAATAACGAAATCATGGGAATAACAGAAATATGGAAATAACAGAATTTAGTGCATCGGAAATACATAAATTATGGAAATAATAATAATGACTTAAATTAACTCAATAAAACATAGGATTGGATTTCATCATTCATACCTTTAGTATCCTGATAAGATTAACATCTAAGAATCATTTTCCAACATTATTGATGCACACATTAAGTTATCCCAAGTCGATCCCTCACACTTGGAACCTAAGAATATTTACTAAATATTGATCCCTCGCATATGCAGTAAATACCCCAGCATTACAATTGTATTCTCGTGCTTTTTGCAATCAAAACGTTATGCTCTATTCCTAGCAATGTAACGTAAAGAGTAAAATCATTCAGTTCAAATTCTAAAATTACTTTCCAATCTCACTTAAAATCCAATTTCATGACACTAGTGATCAAATAGAATCAAGCATTACGAGTAGAGTGAAATTACCAATAATGAGTAGAAAAGATTCATACGCATATAATATTAAAAGAGATACATAAGGGTACAAAGATTACATCCAATCCTTAAGAAAAACTAACCAATCATTGCGCAGAGCACAAGATTAACAAGAGAAATAACGAATGAAGTGATTCACAGTCACAACTCTGCAGCACCTCGGCTCCACTTTTCCTTTTCTCCTTCTTCTTCTGTGTTTTTCTCTGGTATTTGCTTTAGTTGGAAGGATCTTTAACTTTCTAAACAGGGCTATTTATAGAAAAGAGCCAAGAGGTGCTGAGAAATTCGCCCAAGCGAGCTGTAGCTCGCCTAGGCGAATTTGTGACTTACTGCTGAAGGCACCAATTCGCCCAGGCAAGATGTAGCTCGCCTAGGCGAGTTGATTGCTTATGGCTGAAGAAATCTTATTAGCCCAGGTGAGCTGGATGCTAGCTTGAGCGAGTGGATGTCTTAAATCTTGAAAAAATGACAATTTTGTCCTTCCTTTTGACTTTGTTTCTGGATCTAACAAACAACCATCAAAACCTACAAAATCATGGATAAATCTTTCATACTTAAACAAAAAAACATTAGTAAATGTACAATATATATAAAACAACTAGATTTAATGGTAGTTTATAAGAAAACTATTACAATCGAAAGATAAGTGCTAACATTTTAATCTAAAAAATAACTTAAATATGACACTTATCATGGACAAGATATTTTTTAAGAGTTAAAATGAAGCACTAGATGTTTAGGGAATTTTAAAATTGTAGAGTTATGTTTAATTAGCTTAGGTTATAGATGATTTTATGTATTGAGATTATTGTTTCATTACTTTAAGCCATTTCTTTTATTTGATAGTAATTATTCAATAATAATTTGAATATAATATTTTATACTGTCTGAATTGATTTCTTTTTCAATTTGCAGGTATGGGTTAATTAAGAAAATAGACAAAATATTTTTTAAAAAATACAAAAACATTGATTCTCATAAAAATCGATGTTGTTTTTAAATTTTTTGTATATTTCTTACTATACAACATTAGTTTTCATAAAAACTGATATCGTATTGTATATTTTAACATTGATTTTTTCATAACTGATGTTAACGTTTATATTTTTAATGTCGATAGTTTTAACATCGATTCAAAATTGATATTGAATGTCCAAAGTAACCCATATTAAAAGTATTTTTTTCTAGTAATGATATCTTGTGCTTTTATGCTAGCCTTTTATCGTTGATTTTTGGTTACTTGGATGGTGTCATTTATTTGAATGCATGAATTCTGTTTGCATTGACCTCCATGATTCTCTAGCCCTCGTTAGGAGTTTTTTTTTTTTTTTAATTTGTACCCAATGCATAGCAAGTATATTGAGTACCATTCTGCATCAAGTGCATGGTGATTCACTTTATGGGATTGAATTGGTTTATCCTTAATAATTACTTACATTTGGAATAGCGTGTTTACTTTGAAGATGGAGGCATAAGGCATCTAAAACAAAACTACTTTGGATTCGATTATTAGAAAATTTATTTCACACTAATTAAAAATAGGTTGATTACCAATAATTAATGACACTAATCCCAACTAAAAATAAGTTATTAGAATTAAAAATCCTTATTAAATAAAATATATTTTAGAGATAAACACAATGAAGTGAAATTAATTGAAATTTATTTATATTTAAATTTAAAATTAAATATATATTTTTTTTCTTCTTATATTTAAATCCGGAGAAAATAACTCATATAATATGATTTAGCATTTAATTTTTTATAAGCCTAAAATTTCATAAATAAAAAAAATGCTCATTAATTTCCATAAGAATAATTCTGTCTTCTTTTTTTTGGTGAACAAGAATAATTGAATCCCTAACGCAACATAACTTCCCCTGCCGCATAAAAACTCATAATGCGTGGACCAGCAGCTAATTAAATTAATAAAAACCAATGCCAACATATTGTGATTTTTGCTTTCCCAGTTTTCCCAGGTGAAACCATCCTTTAACAAGAATAGGAGCATGGACAAACCTCAGATATACCACCTGTGCCAAAAATATTACCATACACCCTTTAACTATTTTCCTTATCTCAACATTTGTGACTCCCTCCAAACAAAACCATCTCTCTGCCATTACCCTTCAATAACACGTGAATATCCTCATATAATTGCAAAATACGCTTTGCAACTTAACTTGATTCGTAACCTAATAAGGCTAGCTCCACATGGGCATGCAATATCTAAAAATCATGTGGTCATACTATAATTAAAAAAAAGTTATTGTGTATATGAAAGAATAATAGCTTTAATTCTTTTGGTCTAAGCCATACTTTTCAAAAGTTATGATAAATGAAAAACACTATTACAGTACCTCTAATTTTATTAGCAGCCTCACATCACCTTGTGATTTGTCCCCACTAGTTTATATATATATATATATATATATATATATATTGCACTAGTTTAATTTATAGCACAAATTAAGACAACGACGGCATAAACTATTTGAGTTGTGGTTTTAACGCGAAAGAATACGATCTAGCTCAGAATATTGAGTGATATGATAACAGGAAAAAAGATGAAGTTAGAATAATAATTAATAATAAAAAAAGAAAGCAAACTTGCCAGTCATACTTTTGGGGGTGAGAGTTGAGACGAGTAAACCGGCTTTTTTAAACACGACTACGTTACCTACTTTTTTTTTGTTTAGGGTCGGTGCTTGTCCCAATCAATCCCCATTACTTTAACCAGAACTTAATCATTTTAATTTGCTCAAACCCTAGTTGTATCTTTGCCCTTGATACATTCCATTGCTGCATAAGCCACATGAAGGTGCAGCAAAATGCCTTTAATGCTTTTCCAAAAGTAAAAGTTTGCACATCTTTGTTTGTTGGGTGGCTGCTGTAATTTAGTGGCACGACACTTTCTTAGATTTGTACCCATTGTATGTTGTTGCTTCCCCACTCTCACTTTGTTATCACACAACAAGCGGGTGAACTTTTGCATGATTGAGCTTTTGATTGCCAACTGTGGTAAATATGGCTCCTAATGGATCTTGGCACCAAAATGCTTCATTAAATATTGCTTTATAATTTCTTGACATGCCATATGTTCCAAAAGAGGGAAAACTAAAGATAAAGCATGTGCTTCTTACTTGTGTATCTCTTTTTTTTTTAATTATTTATTTATGTTAGCCTACTTTGGTCATTTGAATTCATTACGAGTTGCCATGGAACATTTGGATCAACCGGTACACAAAATTGTTCTGCTTAGTTAAGGGACACGAGTTTAAATTTTAAATATATAGTTATGCGTAAATACTTAGAAAGATAATTTTACTCATTATAGTAGTTTGATCTATCTTATTCAAGTAAGATTATCTTTCATAAACAAAATGTAATCTTACAAAAAATATTATATGTTATGAAAAATTTAATTATTGATTTTCAAATGTAAATAATTAAAGTTTTAATATATAATTATGTCAAATACTCGAATAAATAATTTTAACGTTTATAATAATTTTATTTACGATTTTGGTTCAAATAAGATTGTGTTTCGTAAACAATATATGTGATTTTATACAAAGTATATATTGCCAAAAATTTAACATAGCATGATGTGTACTTGGTCTAAAAGTAACCTAAGTTTTCTCCTAATTCATATTTCTATATAGTACGTACTATCATGGCAGGTTGTCCATTGCTTTAAACCACACTTCTAACTATTATATATTGACTTTTTTATTTAGATAAAAAATAAAGTAATTAATTTCTTAGTATTTTATGATAAATAATTTTGGCCCATGAATATTTCTTTTACACGTAAATCTTCAATTCATACATTTACATAAATTAGAATATATTTTTGTAAATAATAAAGATACAAAAAACGCATGATTCTCAGTAGACTGGAATCTGCATTCTTCCCACTTTCTCAAGGGCTCAACACACGTGACAAATCTGGACCATTTTGCGAATTTCATGCTACTACGTTTTGACATCATGTGCCGTCCAGTTTTATTGTTTGATTCCTTTTTCTTTAAAAGATTAATGCTGGAAGTCTGGAATCAAATTATTTCTCATTTGTCTCTGTTCTTTTACTGTTTTTAGAAATAAAAACAAACATATTTACAAAATAAAAAATTAAGAAGTTATTCTTTCTTAACTTGCGAAATATTGTTGTGTATGTAAATAAGTTGAGAATCACTTAAAATAATTTATCATTAGTTGATAGTATAAAAAAAATTTAAATTAAAAATATTATACATTAATAGTGTATGAAAATTGAAATCTTTTTTATTTAAAGATTATTTTTAAATTAAAAAAATAATGAAATAAAAATCACAAAAAATTTCATAAGAAAATTCTATTTATAAAATCACTTACACAATTTTTTTATAACTAATAGAAAAAAACAATAAATATATAAAAAATAATTTGGTGGAAAGTATAGAGAATAAATAGTATATACATTAACAACGTAGAAGATTTTAAACTTTTATTCAATCATGAACTGCCATATATTATAATTTTTCTTCAGAATAACTAATTTTAAAATCATGTCAACAATAATTTTTGACTAATCGATCATATAAATTAAATTGTTTACACTAGCTATATATTTTCAGGAATTAAATTCAAATTTAAGTTATAAAACTATTTTGTAAAAGATGTGAGCAAGAAAAATGCAAGTCTAAATATTAAGAATTAATTATTTTTCATGTATGGTAAGAAAAAATTTCATACTATTAATGAATGAAAATAATTTAATATATAATTTTAAAATAATTATCATATTAAGAAATTTATAATAATATATAATTGAATCACACTATTAATTTTTTTAATCAAGAAAATCTTCTGAGTTGCCAAAGGCACAATGCACTTGTCATGCTTAGGAACTTTCTTTTTTTCTATTTATACCCATCAAACAGCTTCTCTTATTCCCTTTTCTCTCTCCCTCTACTCTCCCCACCTCTTTCTCATTTTTCGGCCATGGAGTCCAAGTGGGGCGCCGCCGCCACCAGCATCATAGCGGCAAACTTCGACGACTTCAAGTGGATCGCCTCCATGTTCTATCCCGACGTTGCAAACGACAACGTCAAGCCATGCAAGCTCGATCCTTTCACCGACGAAGCTTTCCAAAACCTGGTTAGTAGTGCACGCTCTCTCACTCTCACACACCAACACATACAGAAACTACTATTCTTCTTCTTCTTCGCTCACGTTGTTGTTGTTTTAAGTTGTAACCTTTGTTCTTCTTCCAATATCGCTGTTTATTTGGTTAAGCACTTTGCCCTAATAGCACAGCTTGTACACAACGCTTCCTTAAATAACAAACAAAAAGAATAAGTAGTGCTTGCATAGCTTAAATGGTTTTTTTATATTAATTAATTAAAGATGATTTTTTTATTGTTTTTATGGAGTAAAAAAATTTAATAGATAAAAAATAAATTCTAACAATAATTATTAACTATTATTATTAATAATTATTGGACAAAATTTAGATATAGTTTTTTCTTACACTAAAAATATTCTGAAATCATTTGTCAGAGAGACTAATTTAGTCAATACGTAGAAATTATCAAAATAAATATTTTGTTCTCTTTTAACAAAGTATTTTTTTTATATACATGATAAATAAATAAAACATAAAAAATTCAATTATCTATCAACAATCTCAAACTTCGTTCATAATTCTTGAATCAAAAACTGAAATTTCATCTTAATAATCTATCTTCAAATTTGATACAAACTGGAATCAATAACGTTAAAAATATATATAGAATTGGATCTAAGTTGTACCTATAAATATTTCCCCCTTGATTTTCTTTTCTGTAGCTAACTAATTGAGAAAATAGTCTTTAATTTTTGTGAAAAGAAACGATGTTGATGAAAGGACATGAAACCTGGTACGACGAGGAGTATGAATTATTATTTTGTGTACTCAAAATTTAACACTGAAAAAGAAAATTTATAGACGCTGTCCGTGTAGCGGAACTTATAACGTTTGGGAAATTGGCTCAACTAAAAGGCAAAATGAAAAAATCAATTAATTTGACTCAAACATTAATGTGTTGAAATTAAAGTTAAATTATTTGAATATTATTTGAGTTTAATTTTTATTAAAAATAATTATTAATCAAATTATATTTACTTTTTTGTTAAACTTTAGATTAATCAAAATTTATTTTCTTTAATAAACAGAAGGATTAAAAAAAAAGTCAAATCAAAATGGTAAAGGCCACGTCAGCGGGAGTTGTTTTGTGAACACAAGACATGCTGCTTCATCATCATCATTATTATTATTATTATTATTATTATTATTATTATTAGCTTTTCTTTCAGAACTCGTGGGAACGCAGTACTTCAGTTCAGTTCAGGGTCTATCTAGGTCTACGCATTTTTTTTTCCTTTATGTATTTTCAATATTTTAATTTGGCACGCTGCAATATGGATGGAGTATGGACCCGTTAATTGAAAATTGAAACGAAGAACTGTTAGTCCCGTGTCTTTATTTTGTTTTATTTTATCTATTTATTCACTTTTACAAGAATTGTACTTTTATTTATCTCTCTATCTAGAGAGTTCAGCACAATATTGGTCATTGTCTTTTTAATTTTATGTTTAGCCCTTAGTTAATTTTTAAATTGGATACAAAATTATGATTGGCACAAAACTAGTGTGTTTGATTTGGTGGTAGAAAATTATGGTAGGTACAAAATTATGATTAGTTCATCGCATATAACAAATAATAATATTGAAATGTTATTCATGTATTTGAGTTGCTTTTCTCAGTAAAAAAAATATTTATAAATTCACGAATGACTATTTTCAAGAAAATAACTAGAGAGATGGTTTAAAAGAAACATAACAAATATGACGAAAGATCGAATTTGACTAATGGTGATATTGCCAATTAATTTCACTAAATACAAGAGCACATATCACGAATGATTTAAGGATAATTTCTCTATAAGTTCTATAGATTAACTTTGATCCACTTTTCTAATAACATATTTCAGATACAGAAAATTTCGGTTTCTCTTTCTCTATCCGCTAAAGAGGAAAAGAATAAAACAAAGCGATATGCGTCTTTCCTTTATCGTTTCATAAATAAAATCTCGAACCTTTAATAGCTTTTCATACTTGTACTTGTAAATATGAAATTTTCCAACTGGTTAAATAGCTAGAAAGCATTAAACCTTCCTTGCTATTATAGATACATACTAGATAGACGTCGACATAGATATCCATTTTGACACTGATGTATACGCCGTTTGAAGAAAAAAGAGAGAAGAAACAAATTAATAAATATAATGAGTGATGTGATATTGAAAATAAAGAAATAAAGATAAATGTAAAATGAGTGTAAAAATAAGATATTTTATGGCTTGCTTTAATTTTCTTCTCACTTTTTATTTTTGAAAATTGTTTTCTAAAATAATTTCAAACTACATGACAATTAAATTCTCATCCTAAATCTACTTATTTTTTTAAAAAAATTAAACAAGTGTTATAAAAACCAAAAAACGGAAATTACAGATTATCTTATTTTATTTTATCTTGTTGAACCTTTCCCTGAATTCTACACTCTTCTATATAATTGTACCACTCTCCACTAAGCAACTGTCTTTAGTTGCATTTTAAAAACTAAAAATAATTTTTGAAAATAAAATACTTATATTTATTTCCTCCACGAATTGTATCCACTAGGTGCTTTGCCAATTGCTTCTGAGAGAATAACACATTTATTTAGTCATCCTGATAGCCCACGATCTAAATGGGTCCCTTGATAAGGCTTTTGGGTGGTGGAGGTGGAGTGTTTTGTTTCTTCCTTGTTTAGCCAATCTTTGGTTTATACCTTTTGCATGTTAAAAACAACAAACAATATTCATACACAAATGCACACAATAATTTATTTAACAATTTATTTCTTCTCTCTCACTTATTGTATAATTTGTTGTAAAATGTTATACAAATAACAATATTTCTTATAAGAAAAATCTATTAATTAGAGTTAAGGATAGAAAGGGTAAAAGATGGTGTGGCAATGAAGGGAAGCCTTCAAGAAGCTACTAGTGCTAAATAACTTTATAGAATTAAATTGATGTGACAAAATAAAACATGGAGCTTATGTAGGCATTGATAATTGCATGCAGGAGGCAGTAACCGCATCTTCAACATGTGGTGGAGTAACAGAAGATACCCTTGTCCACTCCCAAAACCTCACTCCCATTCAATCCACTATCTCTGCAACTATTGATTCTCTGTCTTCCATTTGTGGTAACCGTAATACCCTATTTTTTTTTTTATTAACAATAATCGTAATCACTCCATTCGAATTAATCACACTTAATACTTTATTTAGTATGCATACAAAGTTTTCATCACCTACACAAAATTTTGATAGTGTCAACACCATTAGGGGAAATAAAACTGAATCGAATTAAAATAGATTTTATAATTTTTATTTAAGCTATGACACTAATTTTTCGCTGGTATTTTTTTCTCTTGATTGCATAGAGGGTCAGCTAGTTACAGGTTCAAAAAAATATGATATATAAAAATAATTTAGTGATTATTTTTTAGAGATTTCTTTTAAAAATATAAGCTAATAAATTTATGTTTACTTGTAATAATAAAAATTAATTTAAAAAGAAACAGTCAGAAACTATTAAAATAGCTTATGATTTAATTAATTAAAGTTTAAAAAATTTCAGCTTCTGGTTATTTTAAAAAGTTGAAATAAACATATTAAAAATTAAAAAGGTGATTATTTTTAAAATAGAATTATTCTTAAATAAAAACATGTAACATATGAGCCTAAAAAATTGTTCCTAATTAAAACTCATTCATGTTAAATAGCATTGTTGTGGGTTACATAATTATTGTGCCCTTTTCTATTTTACATATAAAATCTGTCTCCTGTTCTACAGTATGATCAATTATTTGAAGTTGAAATAATGGAACACGTGCTGTATTTTTGGGGAGTGTTTTTGGTACAAAATAATGGAAGCATATATTATTATTATTATTATTATTATTATTATTATAGGTCATAGAAAACATATATAGTTTATGAATATATATATATATATATATATATATATATATATATATATATATATATATATATATAGTTGAACATTAATGATTGAATTGCTTAATTTGCAGTTGGGAGCCCATTGTCTGCTAATAAACCAAACGCGAGAGATAATCAAGTAAAAGGGGCCACCACCACTACAAGTGGTTCCTCACGTGAGCCATCTGATGAGGATGATGAAGCAGGTCCTTGTGAACAAAGCACAAACGCTATTGATGTGAAGCGCCTAAGAAGGTACATATATTTATATCTATATCTTAAGCATTTGAAGCTAATGATTAATAATAAGAAAGTGTTGAATATTTTATTATAATGAGCATCATATATATATAAATCTTTATGCTGATGATTTAAGTGATTATATATATCATGATTTTTCAGGAAGGTTTCTAATCGAGAGTCTGCAAGGAGGTCCAGGAGGAGAAAACAAGCCCATTTGGCTGACCTGGAGTGGCAAGTAATTTATCTAGCTAACAACTCTTTTCTTTGTTTTCACACTTCCTCCTTTTACAGCCTTATTTTCTTACTTCTTTTTCTCTTATCACTTCATTCATCACTTTCTGTCTGTCCAAAAGAAAAAACAAAAAACAAAAATCCACACATTTCTCACGCGCTCTCTCTTCCCTCTCTTATCTCTTTTCTCCATTAGGTATATATATATATAACCTGATCAAAAGAGAAATGCTAAACATATTCGATTACACTATTTTAAACACTCTATGTTATTAATTGAAATTTATTTAGCAATATTTTGTAGATATTACTTCTTATATGATAATCTTCATTTATGATTTATAAGCTTTACTTAATACAATAGAGATTAGAGCTAGAGTATATTAAAAAGTAAAAAGAATGTATAAGAAAAAAAATGTTACTAGCACCTTCTAAAAGATGTCAAGCATTTTTTCCCTTTATCTAAATATTGTACTTCTCTTTCTTCAGGTAGAACAGATGTAGAAGGGGGTAAGCTAGTCCTTGCCCTTCTTTCTCAATGTTTTTTATTAAAAAAAAAAAAACTTATATGCGTTTACTCTAATTTCTTATATAAATAATATATCATTATAATTTATTAAAAGAATAATGTACATTAAAGTTTTTTTTTTCTGTCTTCCTTATAGACCCGTCATTTTTATTTTAGAAATTTAATCATGTAGATCTTTGATAATGGCACTGGTAACCATTTTTTTTTGGTATAGTAATTCAATTTCCATTGGGAATTTTTTAATTTTCTTTCTCAGGTCGAACGGTTGAGACTTGAAAACGCAAACCTATTTAAGCAGCTTACAGATGCCAGCCAACAATTTCGTGAAGCTGATACAAATAATCGAGTCCTAAAATCAGATGTCGAAGCTTTGAGAGCTAAGGTATAAAGTCCTTTAGTGTACATGAGCAACATGGTATAGGGAAGACTAGTAGCACATGAAAGAAAAATAACATTTTTAATGAGTCAGTCCTTTTAATAAAGAATTAATTAAAGCATGCTAATCTCGATCACATTTTTAGAGTTTAATTCTTATATATTGTTAGTAAAAAAAATTACACCATTAAGCAATAAATAAATTCCAAAAGATATGATATTTTTTTGTTATTATATTATTGGTATAAAGTATTTATTGATTTTATTAATAATTAATATTTACAGGAGTTACTCTAAACAATTTGTTAGCTAGGGATAGATATGACGGTTAAGTTATTTAATGTAAAAATTGACCAATTTATTATATATGAAAATTTATGATTAATTAGATGATAGTGGTTTATCAATGTATGTAATATTTTATTTTTTAGTTAGAGGAACTTATAATAAGGTAGCTAAAAAATGAGATAGAAAAAACGTGAAGAAAGAAAGGATGAGGAAAGTCACGGATTCAACTCTTTGTAACTGATATTTTTAATAAAAATTAATAAATTAATATTTATCGATAAAAAAATAACAGTGAAATCAATGATTTCAATTCACTTTCTAATTAAAGAAGTTGTTTCCTTCATTTAATTAGGTGAAATTAGCTGAGGATATGATCACTCGTGGCACACTCACCCCTACCAACAACCAGATTCTTCAAAATCAGAGTCCACTAAACACCCCACCTCAACTCAACACGAATAATTTACGCCGCATGGGATATGTTTCGCCAACCTTCACCGTCCATGGGAATGATGCTACTGCTTCATATGGTGGTGGAATCACAGTTAGTGGACAAAATTCACCGCTTGGTGGGCTTGGAAACTTGGATAATATTCCATGCAGCGATTTCAATAGTGGAGTCAATAGCGATAATGCTGTGAGCTCTATGACTAGCATGTGGCCTTAATTAACTTGACGTAATTTTTATGGGTGATGTTAGGTGCACTCAGTATTTTTTGAAAATGTCAAAACTGCCCTCCGCTATCTTCTTCTTTTAAAAGCTGTTTTTTTTTGTGTGTGCAAAAATGTTAGCGCAGTGTTTCTTTCGTACGAATCAAGTTGATCCACAAGGTTGATACGGATCAAGTTGATCCATATCTTGATATTAAGCATACAGATTAACTTGATCCGTAAAAGCCTTACGGATCAACTTGATCCGTAAGCTTATAGAAAATTTCAACGGTGCAGCACCAACAGAAGAAGAATACGCAAAGTCGAGGTGAAGACCACCACCACCATGCTGCCAATAATGTTGAAGAAGAACGCGCAAAAGAAGACAAAGGGCAGTCGCGGATGGAAAACGAAACGAAAGAGACAAGGTGCGTAAGGAAGAAAAAGTGTTGGGTGCACTAATATTTTTAAAAATATGTCAGGGGTATTTCAGTCTTTTTCCCTTAAGTGTTGGGTGCACCAGCAATAATGCTGGGTGCACCTAGCATCACCCAATTTTTATTACACCTCATCTTGTAGTAGTGTCCAGTTAGATATAATATTATGTATGCCTTAATTTATTAGATTTGTATTTAGGTTATATTGTGGAAAATAACAAAGGGCTTTCTACATGTCAGATCCCGTCTAGAATACTTAGCATGGTTTGTGTTAAATAGTTTCTTTCTTTTTCTTTTTTTTTTTTTTTGCTTAATTTGCATGTACTACTAAAAAAATATTTTCCACAATGGTTATTGGACACATTCGACGATGATTTTGAACTATCTTTGTAATCAATGTCATGAAAATTCAATACTTTTCATGATAGTTTGTAAACCGTCTTAGAAGGTCAGATTCTACATTAGTTTCATAACAAATCGTCTTCATATCTTTAATTTTTATTTAAAATAATATTAAAAAAATTCAACATTTAAGGACAATTTTTACGCGAAAATCGTCTTTAAATGCAATTTTTTAAGACGTTTTTCTCATAAAAAATGTCTTAGAATGTTAAATTTTTTCCTTAAATAATATTAAAGAAGTCAGTGTTTAAAGATGATTTTTCGCGAAAATCATCTTACAAAACTCTAGCTTACGATTTTCCTATAAAAACCATCTTAAAATCTAGTGTTTTCTAAGACAATTTTTACGAGAAAATCGTGTTAGATAACACTAGCTTCTAAAATGGGTTTCTTGAGAAAATTGATGTCAATAATTTTTTTATGATTATATTGTGTGGCTGTATCATTGTTTCCAATGCCCAAAATGCATAGAAGACCAAGGACAACATCTAGAACATTTCCCAAGTCCTGGTAAATGACTAGGCTATCAAAATACAAACTCAAGAAGTTATCATCTAACATTTGACCTTCCAAATTATAATATTCAATAAAAGAAAATATATTACAATTAATATGCACTAAGAATCTTCTCATTGGCTACATTTTCTTTTGAAAAGAAAAATACAAAGAAAAACCATAAACCATAGCACAAGTAGTAGTCAAGTACACACATTATCCAATCTCCAACACTGTTGAAATTTGAAAACAATGTGCTTCAAAAATTCGAACCCAACAACTCTATACATAATAGACATTACTCGCATGCTCCGTGGTGAAATCTCCAAAGCTTGTCGAAATTGTTCAAATCCCTTCATGTAGAAAGGCTCACAATTTAGACATATCTTTAATAAATAGAAACAATTGAACACTAATGAAGCAACTTCATCATATATTTGTTAGATACATAACACTTTCATATTTTTCAAGTATGGATTTAGAGACAATAATTTATATCGTCTTATGCACTTCCTAGGTGCTCTAATCTGATAAAACTACGAAAGAAATAAACATAATTCCTTCCATTAACCAGTAGAAAACACTTCCTATAGTGAGGCTATAAGACTATACTAAATTGAAATTTCAAAGACCCATATAATGCTAACTAAAGCCCCACAATCCATCCATTAGTTTGTATTGACAGATAAAATTGTACAATTGAAGAACTTCTGCTTAGAATACCTATATATACGGCAGAAGCTCAACCAAGTGAGAAGTCAGTTATAACTGTCTGACAATGATAGTTATAACTGACTATAACAAAAAGCAAAAAATTGGCAAGGCAAAAACAACAGCTATCGAGAAGAGTTATTCTCTCACAAGAAGTTTAGTTATTCCTCAATCCAGAAAATCAGATTGTATTAAACTATTATATGGGAATTCTGCAGTAGGAGAACACAATTTTGATCTACATTTTTCAAAGTCCAACACCCCTTTGATACGATGTTGAAATTATAGGGTTTAGATAACGAAGGAATGAAAAAGAGGAATAAGCTATAATGAATTATGTGAGATTTGAATGATATGAAGTGTGTAAAGTACATAGTAATACCCATTTAGTATTTATACTAATAATTGCCAAGTGGAGAGTGTTCAGTAAACTTTAAAAGCTAGCTAGTTAGGTAAGATTAAGAATGCACAATTGTCGTCAAGTTTTTCAGCTATTGGATAAGAGAATTGCACCAGTGTTGTAACACCCTGACATATATATATATATATATATATATATATATATATATATATATATATATATATATATATATATTATTGGTAATTATGTTTGATGTTTGATTATATTTGTTGTGTTATTTTATCCGTAATTATTTTCAAGGAGGTGAGTTTAGTTATTAAAAAGGGTGTTAGTAGTTAAAACGTTAGCTTCTCATAGAAGCCTCTCGAGAAAGCTTCTCAAAGAAGCCATGAGGAAGCTTCTCGAGGAAGCCTCTTAATGAAGCTTCTCAAGGAAGCTACATGAAGATGCCTTAGTAAAAACATTGTCCAGCCTTCGTTAACCGTTGGATCTTCTCGAAATTTGGTTTACAGCTTCACAAGACACTTTTCCACAATCTGACCGTTGGGATCTTTGAGAAGATGTCTAGCGTGTGCACGACATTTCCGTTCCGGAGAGCATTACTCACTTGTGCGTTTTGAGCCTTGTAGTCCAAATAGCTTAGGAAAAACGCCATTTCTTCTCCTTTCTTTCTTCCAAAACCATTTCCAACATTTCAAGCTTTTTGTCCATCACCCACAGCCACCATTAGCCACCACAAACCGTTGTTGTTCTCCGTTGAAACCCACACCGAGAGGAACCCTTCAACCAAAGCGAAATCTTCCAACTTGGCTTGCGGTTTTGGTAGATAACAAAACCCTAATCTGACCTTTCATTTTTCTTCGAGGTAACCATGGTTCTATGCTTGTTCCTTGTTAGTTTCAACTTGTCTTTGCATCTTTTCTGACTTTGGAACCGCCATTACATGTTTTACGCTTCCTTTGAAAAACCCTAGAGAAAGAGACTTTGTAAACGTTATCATTTCATGAAATGCATGTTATTTTTGTAACCTACACTGAACCTCAGTCACATTGGCGTGGTCGGAATTTCCAAATGATGTTCCTTTGTAAAACCCAAAATGCTTTTAGCTCTTTCATGTAGTGATGTGGGTGTTTGACCCAGAGCATTGTTATTAGCTTTGTTTTCTGAAATCCATATTAAGTCTCCTTCGTTTTGACATGGTAGAGGCTTGCGTGGAACCAACGAGCAGAGAAGAAAAAGAAATCTCCAAGTGACGTGATGAGGAACCCGCGGGTAGCTCACAATAGGTGAGGGGAGTTTATTATAAAATTTACCGTTTTAACACCATAGTTAGGGTCAAGGAACCTAGCCATGAGGATAACTGCTTGTCCCTGTTGCATGTTGATTTTTCTTTTATAGAAAATGATGTTTTTAACTAATGGGATGCGATGAAATTGGTATTGATATGCATGCTGGTTTTTTAGGAAAAATTATGTTTTGACGAATGGGATGCGATATATATATATATATATATATATATATATATATATATATATATATATATATATATATATATATGTGTGTGTGTGTGTGTGTGTGTGTGTGTGTGTGTGTGTGTGTGTGTGTGTGTGTGTGTGTGTGTGTGTGTGTGTGTGTGTGTGTGTGTGTGTGTGTGTGTGTGTTTTGTGATGAATGATATTGTTGTCTTTATTTGATTTGTGTTGTTTGAAGACCTGTGAGTGTGAATCTCAGGCATGAAATATATATATATATATATATATATATATATATATATATATATATATATGTGTGTGTGTGTGTGTGTGTGTGTGTGTGTGTGTGTGTGTGTGTGTGTGTGTGTGTGTGTGCGAAATGCGATTTTTTGTTGATGTCGCTATTGAGGATTTTAATTGATATGTGATGATAATGATAATTATGATGACATTGATTTGAGATGACGTTGTTAATAAAGACCATGTCAACATGAATTGTTGTTATTGTTGATGAATATGTGAATATGAAATGAGGTTGTTGTTGTTGTTGATAACATCATTGAGACGAGATGATATTTATGTTGAGAATGACATGGAAATGGAATGTTGATTGATGTTGGAAATGCATTGGCATGTGCATGTTGTATATGTTCGTGGGGGGCGAAGTGCACTAACCTTCCAAGGTCTTTGGCACTTGCTTTGGGCCACTTTCATATGTTGGATGTTGTGTATGTTCGTGGGGGGCGAAGTGCACTGACCTTCCAGGGTCTTTGGCACTTGCTTTGGGCCATGTTCATACGTCGTATGTAGTATATGTTATAGGGGGTAGAGTGCACTGACCTTGTCGGATGGCCCAGACATGGGTGACAAGCGTGGTTAGAGAATCTAATCATTTCTGAGGGGATGCTTAGGCGCTTTAATTGGTCCATGGTCTTTGGCACTTACTTTTGGTCATGTTCATAGCTCATACGACACAAGAAATAGAATAACTGTGGCGGAGTGTACTTTGTACTGAGGGGGCTTGTCACCTGGTAGGGAACTCCTTTAGGCTCCCAGGCTGATCACCTATGGGAGGGGGGCAGTTACGTGCACAACCGGATGGTCTCGACGAACTATGCATGATTCCCTAAGTGAGAGTGTCGTGTGGACACGCTTAGGCTATTTCTTGAGATTTGGTTGTTGGTACATACCACATTGCATCTAAGAGTTGAGTCAGGTGAATGCATCATTCTGTGCAGTCTCGATTGGATCCATGGATGGATGATAAGAAATTGTTGAATATGGATGATGAGTAAATGTTGAATGTGGATGATGAATAATTGTTGGATGTGAGTGTTGAATAATGAATGTTGTGTAAGCTCATACTGTTTGCCTATGTTTCTTGCTAATTGTGTTTATTTGGAATTGGTATTGGATCTTTTTATAATAAACTCACCCTTGCAATTTTGTATCGTGTGGTTGATACATGTGATGATCACGAACATTGTTCGTGGGAGTAGAATGACAGCAACAGGGTGCAAGGAGTAAGATTCTGGTGAGGAGTTGCCGAGCTGACGTGATGAAGTTGACATTATTTTTGGAGAGAGTTGTGTTTTGTAATCAACTCCTCCGTAGTTGGTTTAAGTTTTATTTTGTTGAGTTAAAGATGTAAAACTTGGATTTTAATTATATTTATGAACAGATTTAATTTCCATTATGCGTATGATGTGTAACAAGTTACTATTCCTATATAATTATATATTCACTTAAGTAATGGCATGTTGTTGGATGAATGTATGTTGTGACAAAATTACTTCTATTCTCATAAGCAAAATTAAGGTAGTTCTTTTTATAAAAATTGAAATTATCGCATATTAGAGTGATGATATCGTAGTGACGAGGCGGGTCGTTACAAGTGCTGCCTGTTAGTTCTTCTGCCTGTTCTGCTACCTGTAGAACCTGCACAAGATCAAAGAAAAACAAAAAACATAGCAAAGCAAGCAACCAAGGATCAACACCAGATTTATATGGTTCAGCAATGTGCCTATATCCATGAGAAATGGCAGCTCATCATCATCACATTGATCATGAAGAAATTACAAGTTCAATACAAGCAATAGATAGCTTGATCTCTTTCGGTTTCTCTTTTCAAAACCTATCTCAATCTACTAACTCTTCTTTTCTGTTGAACTCTCTGTCTGTTTTTCTCTTCTTCAAAAACTCCCTTAATGAATAACATGATCAAATATATATACACTCTAGTTGCTAGCTCTAGGAACAAAGGCTATACTTTGGTGCCAAGACCAATTCAGTTATGACAACTGAATTCAGTTATAATGAATTCAGTTATGACAACACAACTAGAATCCTTCCCATTTGTGCCTTTAGTGATTTTGAGTCACATACCACACTGCTAGAGGAAGCATGGATATGATGAAGGAGAAGAAGGATTCACCGCTATACAAGTGCAAAATGTTGGTTGCCTTGGCATAAAATGCAGCAATGTAGTTTGTGATGCGAGTGATTTTGATCACAGAGGTGGTAAGGTGAATGTTGTGACAGAGATATTGAATTGGGTGGTGTTGGTGGTGGTGTAGGACTGGATTCCATTGTTGAGGCTTCTAAAGTTCCAGATACCATATAAGTGTTTGAGTATTGAGAGAAAAGGAGAGAAAGAGAAATAGATTATCGAAGTTGTAACATAATTCTATTCTATTTAACATTCTGTCATTGGTTCCATGTTGTACCCTTTTAAACTAGTTTGAAAGTTGCCAAACACCCCATCAGGCCAATTACTAGTATAGTACCACAATTTACAATCATTGCATCAAACTCATGGAAAACAAATGAAAGGAAGAATCCAACCACTGAGAACAACAATTTTGGATGAGAAAGGCATCAGGATAATGACTAATGATTAGCAAAGTGTACCTTGCTAAAAGAACCAAGAGTCATAGAGATATTTCCACTTTCCACCAAAGCAAAGACCATTATATCATCCAACTCAATTGCATGGCCATTAGACTGATGAAGAACCCATAACCCATAAGTAAAACAACAATTGAGAGATCAATCGTCCATAAGATATAAAAGGGATCCAAGCAAAGGAGGTACCTTTATAGCTGCAGTAAACCTACCCAGATGTAGATAAGCAAGGCCTAAAGCCTAAGAAAATTTTAAATATTTATAAAGAAAAATATATGGAAAAGCAAATTCAATGAAAGGAAAGAGGGTAGAAAATTACTTCCCACAAATCAGCCAATGTTCAAAGATCTTAACTCTCTTTACCTGTGGCCAAGGAGGGAATTGTGACGATGCACTAGGCATGCCAGCCAATGTTCCATGGAAACTTCGATTGGGGAAGGTGTGAGAGGAATTGATACTAGGACCATATGCACCAGTTCCATGTCCTATGCGTGAATGAAGAATCTAATTGAAGATAAATGAAATTATCTTAGTTGTTTGTGTTAAAAATAGTAAATGGGCCTAGAGGATTAAGACCTTCACTTACATCCTTGGATATGATCATGTCTACATCAAAGTTTAGTTCTGGGTTCACTGTGGCAAGTTTCATGGACAAAAACTGCAAAATATCTCTTTGATAAGTTGACTAGTCACAAAACAATAATAATGGAACAAACAAGAAAATTTGTGTTATTGAGTTATCATAAAATATCTCTTAGCATGCACTATTTGTAGAAGCAAGCTTCATAATGATGAACCAAGCAATTTTGATGATGCCAAAAGCCCAAGTGGTTGATTCAAGATTGATTCAAGACTTCAAGATCAAGCATCAAGAATCCAATCCAAGATTCAAGATTCAAGAGAAGAAATCAAGAAGCAACAAGTCAAGACTTCATATAGGATAAGTATTAAAAGATTTTTTCAAAAACCAAATAGCACAGTTTTTTTTTTACAAAAGAATTTTCTCAAATTTTCTAAAGTTGCCAAAGTGATTACTCTCTGGTAATCGATTACCAGTTGGCAGTAATCGATTACCAGTGACCAAATTGGTTTTCAAAATGTTTTCAAATGATTTGTAACGTTCCAAAATGATTTTCAAATAGTGTAATTGATTACACTATATTAGTAATCAATTACAAGTGAATTTGAACGTTGGAATTCAAATCCAATTGTGAAGAGTCATAACTTTTCATAAAATACATTGTGTAATTGATTACACCATTGTGGTAATTGATTACCAGTGAATAGTTTTGAAGAAAAAGTTAAGAGTTATAACTCTTAACATGATTTTCTCAAAAGTCATAACTCTTCCAATGGTTTTTTGACCAGACATGAAGAGTTTATAAAAGCAAGACCTTGGCACACATTTTACAAGCATCCAAAAAACACATATCTCTTTCAAATCTTTTCTGACCATTGCCCATTGTTTTTCTTTGCAAAAACTCTTGCCAAAAAGCTTTCTAAACTTCGGTTTCAAAACTTAGTTTTTCTGCAAGTGGAAATTCTGCAAAAAACAAAAGTGTGCTATCTTTTCTTCCTTCTCCCTCTTGCCAAAAGAATTCAAAGGACTAACCGCCTGAGAATTCTTTTGATTCTTCCTCCTCCCTCTGAACAAAAGATTTCAAAGGACTAACCACTTGAGATATCTTTTGTTTCCCCTTACAAAGATTCAAGGGACTAACCGCCTAAGAATTCTTTGTCTTAACACATTGGAGCGTGCATCCTTTGTGGTACAAGTAGAGCGTACATCTACTTGAGTTGTAATACTGAGAACAAGAGAGGATACATCTCTTGTGAATCAGTTTAAGTAGAGGGTACATGTACTTGGTTGTTCAAAGAGAACAAGGGAGGGTAAATCCCTTGTGGATCTTTAATGGTGAGGGTTACCACTACTGGAAAACCCGAATGCAAATCTTTATTGAAGCCATAGACTACAACATTTGGGAAGCCATAGATATAGGACCTCATGTACCCACCATAGTAGATGGAATCACATCAACAGGCACAACAATAGAAAAACCTAGAGAGAAATGGTCTGAAGAAGATAAAAAAAGAGTTCAATATAATCTTAAAGCCAAAATCATTATTACTTCTGCCCTAGGAATAGATGAATATTTTAGAATCTCAAACTGCACGAGTGCTAAGGAGATGTGGGACAGACTTCAACTCACACATGAAGGCACAACTGATGTTAAGAGATCTAGGATTAATACACTAACCCATGAATATGAACTCTTTAGGATGAACACAAATGAGAACATCCAAAGCATGCAGAAAAGATTCACACACATAGTTAATGATCTTGCCTCCTTAGGAAAAACCTTTCCTAATGAAGATTTAATTAATAAAGTTTTGAGATGCCTAAGTAGGGAATGGAAGCCCAAGGTAACTGCCATTTCTGAAAGTAAAGATCTTTCTTCTATGTCTCTTGCCACACTTTTTGGCAAATTACAGGAACATGAGATGGAACTCCAACGGCTAAATCAAAATGAAGAAACCGACAAGAGGAAACGAAGCATATCACTAAAAGCCTCCTCATCAATGCAAAAAGAAAATGAAGATGAAGAATCAGAAGATGAAGAAGACTTCTCACTCGGTGTGAAGAAGTTTCACAAATTTGTCAAGAATAGAAGAATCGAGAGGCGTCAAAATTTCAACCATGGAAAAAGATTCCAAGAAGGCTCTCCAACTCTTAGATGCTACAAGTGCAACCAACTTGGTCACATAAAAGCAAATTGCCCCTCAAACGAGCAATGGCCTGGAAGAATGATAAGAAAAGCCATGAAGAAAGAAGGACTAAGAAGGCTTACATCGCTTGAGATGACAATGATTCATCCGAAGGATCTGAAAAGGAGGAAATCAACCTTCTAACAAAAGACTATGAGAGTGAAGAGGACATCACTCAAAGGGACTAAAATCATGATGGCAATCTGATTTCCATTTCATTCCAATGATGAAGATCAAACATTCCAATCACAGAAAAATGTATTATCTTATCCAGTTACTCAACTTAAGTGGTTCAGTTCATTAATTTTAAATTAAATTGTTAACACGATGACTAACATTTTTTTGTTGATTGTTGTTTTGGGATTGTTTTTAAAATGATTGATTGTGTTCTTTGAACTTTCCAAGTTTTTAAATTACCTTTAACAAATCTGAATGTTTGATGATGCTTGTGATCTATATCCTTCAATCCTTGTGTGATTCTTGTTTGATATGTTTGAATTACTTGATTGATTGCTTTGACCTTCCACCGTCACCATCCACTTAGATTATTATTATAGTTTCTATTTCTAAGTCGTGCATTTGGCTATGTTTTGATACACTTATTAGTATATTACTTTCTAAATTAGTTGTTTTAATTTGGTTATCTTGGATGACTTTCTAATTATCTAACATTTTATTATAGTTTATGGATGAATTATTATCTTCCTTGCTTAGTTTATGTATGAATTACTATCCTCCTTGATTGTTTTATGGATTAAAATGCTTGGATGATTGAGTGAATGTATGATTTTATGTCTCTATACGCACTTTGGCTTTTTGTTGATGCCAAAAGGGGAGAGAAAGTTGAGATTAAATCAAGAACTCATATAATTAAATAACTTAACTTCAAGTGAAGCTTAAACTCAAAAATAAAGGGGGAGAATTAAGTGAGTGATCGATTAGAAGATAGAGTTTGTATAAAGGGACTTTATAGGATGGTCTAATTATCCCTTGGCATAAGTGGAAATATTATTTAATTTAACCTTGGTTGATGATCGTGTAAGATTTTCCTAAATCTATTTGGCTCGAGTCAAATCAGAAATATTGACCACAATTATAAAATTCTTCAGCATGGTTCAAAGTTTGGTCAGGTTATTAAGCAAATGGGGACTAATAATGCCAAATAGCTGGCATTTATTAAATCATATTCTTCACAAGTCAGGAACCATCCACCTATTTTCCTGTGTTGAGAAGTCTAAACAAAACTCATGGTTGAAAGGAACCATTAACACTTATTGAATGTGGAAGAGATTTAGGTAACGTTTGGTTTGAATATTTTTTTAAAAATAATTTTTATTTTCAAATTTTTAAGATTTATAAAAACATGTACGAAAAGAAAATATGGATCTGAGGTGCTATCATGTTTTTACTTCTTTAGAAAAAACGAAAAACGTTGATTTTAGTTTTTAGCCTGTTTTTTAAAACATTTTTGGAGAAATATTTTCTCCATTTTAAATAAACGTGTTTTTACTTTTATTTTTTGTTTTCTTTAAAATGAAAAAAAAAAATCAAACCAAGAGCACCTTATTTTTCGAGTAAAGAGCTCTAGCTAGTTTCTTTTTAGGGTGATTGTCCATCATAACCTATGCTTCATGATCAATCTCTTTATGAGGTGCTTTACAATGTCAATAAGGAATCAGATTACAATCCTTTGTTTACCTATGCTCTACTGCAACTTTGCATTTCTAAAGGACAAAGTTATTATCGTTGGGCATACCAACTGTCTTCAGTGGGGTATAAGGGCTACTACAGGCTCTATAATATCAAACAAAGGAAATTCGTTATTTTCATGTATGTGATTTTCTTTAAGTCTCAGTTTCTACTTCATACATCTGAATTCTGATCCACTTTTTAAACTAGTTGATTTATTTCCTAATCTGATAGCTACGCTGCACAAAGTGTTGTTCACCCTCCAATTCATTTTCATTTTACAATTCTAATATTTCCACTACATTTTTTCAGGATAACCGTTAAGCCTCATCAACTACCCATAATAGTTTAGATACCCTTCCTTTCAAGACAACAACAAAAGTCCTAGACCACCCATTTACTAACAATAATACACTTGTTCCCCAGTACACACAAAGCCTAGTTAGGATAGACATATTGCAGGTACTATAAGAAATATAAAAAGCTAAAATGAAGCAAACTGTTCTCACAAGTTAAAATCAAGTTATATATTTTTAACTTTTGGAAAAAACGTGTGGAAGCTTCTAAAATGTTAAGGTGTACAAATTAATTTTAATCCTATTTGGATAAACTTTTCAACAAGTATTCATATGAAAGAAATTTGATGCATATTTTGACTTAATTGTAAAATTTAACACTCAACTTTTATTATTTTGTAAATTTTATCATCTAAGTTTTATTTTTGTAAATTTTACCATCCAAATATTTAATTTTTACATATTTTTATCATCGTTTATGAAAGATAGATGATTTTGATTTTTAACATCCATTGTAATTATAACTAATGTAGAAAAATAACTTCACACATCGGTTATAACCACAACCAATATAGAAAGTTACTTTCCTGCATCAATTATAACTATAACCGATGTACAACGATCTAGAAAATTGACTTGTTATATCGTTTTATTACCATCACTATAAAATCCCTAAAAGAAATTAAATGGTAAAATTCGCGAAATGTTAAAAGTTGGAAGATAAAATTTGTGAAAAAAAAAACTTGAGGAATAAAATCTGCAAAATTATAAAAGTTGAATGATAAAATTGACAAAAATAAAACTTGAGTGGTAAAATTCACAAAATAATAAAAATTTATTGGTAAAATTTACAATAAAGCTTATTGTCTTTAAATTTTTTTTATTGAGTGATTATTCAAAAATTTATCCAAGGCCTTTAACTTATACTTTCCATCTATTGAGTGTAAGCCATTTTACCTCTTTGTTTTCTTCTTCCATAAAAGCTTGTTAAAAAAGTTTATTTGAATTGGGCCAAAGCTAACTCATACTTTTCAACAGCAACTCGCTTAGAAAAAGAATACATCGTCTACATTATATAATGATTTTTAATTTTATTTTTTTTTTACTTCAGGTCTCTTCCCCAAACGAGCCTTAACTCTACCATCAAAATGTGCAACTTCCAGAATGGCAAAAGGACGTCGCAGAGGAAATGACATACACTCAATAGATGGAAACCTATTCGAAGAGGTCTATTGCAAACCCCGCATATATTGGATGACTTGTGAGAGGCTTCCATTCTTCATGTTCTCTGATGCGTTGTTTGCAAATGGCTTCGTCCCATTCAATAATGATGACTACTCTCTTTTACCACTGGTGTCTGGTATCATTGACAATTTGCCATTAAATTCTTTCAACAAAGATAAAAGAAACTATTGAATTTGATAAATTTGACTATTAAAATTGCAACTTCGAGGGTACATAATTACATAGTAAGTATCGCAAAGATATCCCAAGTGCAAGAAGAGCACAGAAAAAGGCTCCAAAGATTCCCGTATATAATCACCAAGGCTTTAGGTAAAATTCAAAATTATACATGAAAATATGGTGGAAAAGGGTTAAAAAGAACCTTCCACCCTCAATTAATAATGGGCCTCCCCATTGATAATTGCTCATCTGGTCCACTTTGCTCAACCGCAAATCTCAAGAAATCGTCTGGAACAGGAATATTTAACTCTGAACACACAAGTTGGACAATTTTTCCAGTGACACCTCCAAAGGACATTTTGTTCAGTGTCACAGCAACAGAGAAGTTATTGGTGACATCACAAAAACCCGTGGATCCACCCATTCCCGAGTGACCAAAGGCAATGGATGACCCATCCTTAGAACTAAACCTCTTAAACCCTAGGCCAAAACTTTCCCCTGGCAAAGCTAAATTCTCGTACTCTCCTGTACCCAAGAATTCATCAATAATCCTAGGATTCTTGTAGACCTTACGAGCAACATGGGTTCTCAGATTATTACCAATTCTGCTACTACTGTCATCACCACCACTGCTACTCTCACTGTTCGTATTTCTGCCCTCATTAGCATCAAAATCTTCGTGACTAGAAACTTTTTCGTAACTGTTAGTTGTACTAACTGAAGGTGAAGTTGCTTGCGTCCTCCGTCCAATACATTTCCGGTTTTTTATGGGGGGTTTCTGGGAAGAAGATAATTTGGGAATATGGGGATGGCTACCAAGTACTGGCTTAGAAGCAGAAGAATGAGGTGGTGGTATCTTGCCACCATCAGCTAGGGCTGCATAATAACGTGCAAGTGCTCGGGCAGATACATGTCCATTAGCTGCTGGTATGATGGCACGGCGAACATTCAGTGTATTGAAAGCAACAGGTAAAGTGGTTGCAAGTTGAGCAATTTGTTGTGGTTGGAAGGTGGAGGGAAGGTCAGCACGATTAGCGAGTGCTGAGATTTTGCTTAATTCAGCAGTATCTACAGTCAGAGCCGCAAGACGTGATTCCACCCCTAAAAATATACACAATGAAGCATGGTTACAATTTACAATGATATCAGAAGGGAAATATTAGATGTATTTGGTTTAAGAAAACATTTTGATTTTATTTTCTTGTTTTCTCAAAAGAAAATGACATTTTGTTTTAATTTGTTTCATGATTTCAAAGATTTGTACAGAAGATATTGAAAATAACATTTTGTTGTTTCATGTTTTCTATACAAATCTTTAAAAACAATAAGAAAAGGTGACATTTTGTAATTATTTGTGAATAAGAAATCAAAACAGAATATGTTCTAACACCAAACAGGTCCCAAATTTCTTTACCTCCAACAACTATGGGCTATGCAAACAATAAAATAAAATGAGTTCACAGTATGCACATCAAATACAATTTTCATATCATCCATACAAAAATAGTTATTCATAAAAAATTACCTGGTGGAATCCCTACATATAACTCGCCTTCAATATGAAGGGGGCGAACTATTGCTTCTTCAAGAATCTCCTGAAATTTCTTGCCAGATGCATGCTGTTTTTTATACAAAAAAATTATTAGAACATGATTGAAACTCTACTGGTAGGTAAATTTTCCTAGCAACTGGTTTAGCAACTTCATAAAACTTCGTACCCCATTGCCCAGAGGCTCTTCGCTATGCGAAGGTATGGGGGAGGGATGTTGTACGCAGCCTTACCCTTGCATATGCAAACTTCATGAAAAATAATAATTTAAAACTGACCACAACCATGTCAAAATTACTATTTTATATAAATAGGCAACATCATATATGTCCTACACCGAATGTCATCAACAAATTGGAGGGACATGTCATAATCCATAAGCACAAGCACATAATCCATACACGTTTAAGGTCCTATGTCCACACTTACACCCACCAACCAATCACCATATATTGCATTTTTCACCATTACAAGCATAACAAGAGTAACCAAAGATATCATTCTTTACATCCCTTTTTCTTTTTTGAAAAAAATCTATTACTTTCTTTTAATAAAAAAATAATATATATATATATATATATAATATATATATATATATATATATATATATATATATATATATATATATAATTATCCTCTGCTTTTAAACTCATTTGTTCAGAAAGTCTAATGAAGCATAAAATTATAGAATATTTTTTGAACAGGAATAAGAATTATATAAGAATTGAAATTTTTGATTGACAAGGGCAAGGGCAAGGGCAAGCATTCATACCTCAATGATTCCTCCACACAACCAGCCAAATGATAAATAATGATAAAACTGCTCCTTGCCTGGTTCAGTCTCAGGTATTGACTGACAAATGCGATTTAAACATCCATCCCAATCAAGCATCAGAAGAGGGTCTTCTTGAGCTATGCCTCCCATTGCATTGTGCAAACCAGATGTATGGTTAAGCACATGATGAACCTGAAACAGAAGATTCTTAAATGTGTTTATATATATATTAGATTTGTAGAATGTAGAAGATCATTGTGCTGGCACAATGGCCCACACATGTGAGCTCAAGAACTAAAATGTGCAAAAACCTCCCAAATGAAGCTATTTTTGATAATCAAGTTGCCCTCCATATTGCCTCCAATCCGGTTTCTTATGAGGACCAAACATATTGAAGTGGACTGTCATTTTATTAGAGAAAAGGTGCTCTCTGGCCTTCTATAGTACAATCACCAGCTAACCCTAATAACCAGCTAGCTAACATGAGTAATGTTATATCCTCCTACAAATCCTCCTATCTTACAAAGAAAGTATTAAATGAAAGGTAAAAGCATTTATTGTCTTGAAAATACAAAAATCATTAAATACTTACCATAAAAGGAATTAGGAGGATTTAAAATTATTTATTCTCACTAATGTCCTTTAGAGGTCCCTCGTTCTAAGTTCATTTGTAACAAGTTGGGTGCACATAATTTGTATTCTCCATCTTAAGGGGGAGTGTTAATATAATTGCACAATGGTCAACACACTAGAATGCATATATACATGTCTTGTACCCTTTCTCCTTAGAAAATTAGATAGCACCTTTTTTGGCATTCCTCTCTCATTTCACTATTCTTTTCTCATTATTATCATTACGAATAATAGCTACAGAACTTAAGTAGGGAGAAAATATCAAATATTAGACCTTAATGACATCCTTCCCATTTGATCGAAATGCTGGCCAAATAGTTGCAACATTCTCTTCAAGGTTTAGTTGTCTGCAAGATTATAAGCAAGCATATAGTATTTTCAGGTTAGAAGCACCAAACATGAGTATCTGATGTTAGAATGTTCATTGTGTATGAAAGTATGATTTTAAACTTTCAATGACAATTTACAAACAAGTATCTTGGTTAAATCGAAGTACACATTTCTGACAAACAAAGCTAGCACCAACACAAGAGGTACTTTGATAGTATTTCAAACTTAACACAAGAAATATGATATTTAAATACAACAATTAGATTCCGTGGCTACCAATTCTTGATCAAATAGTTAAGCATATATAAAGACAGTCAAATAATATGGAGAAACTAATCGTAAGTGTAATCATATAAATATCAATCCAACAGATGATTAAAGTCTCGATGAATGCAAAAAATGTGTGCCATGTCATAAGTCATAACTTAGCAAAACGTTCTTTGAAATCAGCATAAAGGTGGAATTACTTATGGGGAAACTTAACATATGCTCACTTGTGGGTGTGAATCAATGAATGGTGAGGAAAATAAACAGGGAGATTACTATTCCTCTTATAGATGACCAATATTAGATATAAACTGGGGTGAATGTAATATAATGAACCTATGATTCAGGTAGTCTACTTCGGTTCTGCTCAGAAATGCTATACAAAGGCAAAGAAATTGCAAGTACGTCCCTTAAATTTTTTGTCCCTTCCCCCTTATCTGTTCTACTTTCACATCATTCTTTTTTTTTTTTTTTTGTAAAAGTAAGAAATAATTATGACGGATAACAGAAATTAGTCTCTTCACTATTCTGGAGTGATTCTGCGCAAATCCTTTTTCATTTCCTAACTCATTCATTGCATAGAGCTACTTTCCATCTTGATAAAACCCTTCGGAAGTTCAAAGCTCCCTCCAAGGTCAAGTCTTTTATTTGAACTACAATGCTTAGTAGAATCAATATTGATGACGTGTTGCAGGATGGTAGGCTACATAAGGCCCTTTCCTTTGATGCGCATTTTTGACTGCTCAAAATCCATTCTTACCCTGCTACTGTTTCTCAATGGAATTCTTTGGATTTCTTGTTGAATGTTGGTTGTGCCTTAGGTCCCCAGACATTTTTTTATGAATAACTTTCATCATTCTGGTCCAACTAAAGAGGCTAAATCTGTGTTAACAAATTGCAACCTATGTTGCACCACTTTGGTGCATTTGGTTGTCCCATAACACTCATCTTTTAGCAGGTCTCCTTGATACAACAGATAATTAGGGATAAGAATAGGCATTTGACTTTTATTTATAGTAGTTGTAAAATAAGAGAAAATAGAGAGATATTTGAGTGTAAACCGTGTATTAGAGTAGTACAAAGGGAGGTGCAGTATTCAACTGCACACTCACTTAACTATGTTAGTCACTGAGTTAGTTACTCAGCTAGTTAGAAGGTTAGTTAGTAATAACTAATTGTTCCAGAACTCTATAAATACTTCTCTTCGTAACAGAAATCAGTTACCCAATCATAATAACAACTTCTGATTCTAAAGTTCCTTCTCTCTTTATCTTTTATCTTCTTCAGTTCTGTTAAGAACTCTTTTAGAACTATTAGACAGATTTCAGTTTAGTAATCAATACCATGTAATTCAGAACAGCTCCACTGGCCCTTTTTTCTATGTCAAATGAAAACTCCACATGTCCGACAAACAAGAAATTACAGCAACCAGTTAAGGGGCGTACAATCTATATGGTCATAGCATGTTACAACATACCCATTGTCAACCAGCCAATGTATCATTCCTGCTGTGATACCCTTCGTAACAGAGAACACAGGAAAAAGGCTATCAGGCTGAACCGGACGTGGATCATATTTACCAAGCACTCCTGCAGCAGTGTCAATAATGGCCTCTCCATCTTTGTAGGCACATACCTTCAAGTGATTATGCAGAATTTATTAAGACAACTGAACAAATACAGAGCTATTTGATTGGCTCTTGACATCAATGCAAAAACAACAACAATAAGAGACAAGAAGAACGTGAACCCTTTAAAACAAAATGGAACACTTGGCTCAACAACAACAGTACTGGATCATACCAGTAATACATGTCAATGCAAAGATAGATTCTGCTAACTATGGATTCTTGATCAATATATAATATGTATCCTTAATATTTGAGGTAGGAAAGAATATGAGAGAATAAAAACAGAATTTATATGAAGGGTGATTATAAAGGAATAAATGCAGAATGCAATTTATAAGAAAAAATAATTAAGCTAATTATATTTCTTAAGTTGCAATGTACGTTTTCGGACAGTGGAATAATTATTATTATTATGTTATCACCAATGTGATCCCAATTTCTAACAGTATAAATGTTCAGATACAATCTTAATTCATAAACTGAAATAAGAGATATAAGTTCCATGAAAATATGGATTATTTTGGTTTAGTCCATGGTAGTATTGTAAGAATGGCACGAGTCGTATCTCGATACGCAACGAAATAGAGTCTCAGCAATACAAATCGCTTGACGTATCGTTTTGAAGCCTGAATCAGTGCTAAATCGCATGAATCGCTTCTGAATCGGTTGATTCGCGATTCTGGAACTGTCTCGCACGATTCAAGTTCGTGGGTCGCACTTACCAACCAGGTCGGGTTTGCGCAACCCGTTTGTGCGAAAAGGCCTTCGGGTCGAGTTTTGATACAGGCTTAGGAAGGTAGTTAGTTAGTTAGACTTGATTCTGTTAACTTCTGTTAGTTGGAAAGTAGTTAGGCAGTTAGTGGTTAGAAGCTATAAGTAGCAATTGGCGGTTAGAAAACATTTGGAACATGTAATCAACCTCCTTGTAATTTCTTCCTCTAATAATGAAAAGCATGACCACCATGCTCATCGGAATTCATTCGCTTCATTGAGTTCCCTTGTCTGTCCAAGAACTTAGAATCCTTTAGCTGATTTCCTAGTTCTGCTATATCAATTGGTATCAGAGCCTGTTCTTTCCTTGGTGATCAAGCAATGGCAGAGAACACGCGCACAATCAAGCTTCCCTTCGTGAAATGGAAGAACGTCTCAGCAGCAAAATGGAATCAAGATTTGTCGAGCTCGTTGCTTCCATGCAACAAACAATACACGGAATGTTTCAGCAGAGGCAACAAGATTCTCCAGCAGCAAGCAATCCACCTAGAGGTGAGAGATCTAGCCCCTATTCTTGTGGCACTCGATTGGCTAGGTTGGACTTTCTAAGATTCAATGGTGAAGGAATAAAACAGTGGCTGATCCAATGTGAAACTTTTTTTTCGGTTGATAATACACCTGATGAATTCAAAGTACGTTTAGCAGTAGTTCATTTTGAAGGGAAAGCACTGCAGTGGCATAGTGCTTACATAAAATCTGTAGGATTGGAGAATTTACCTTCTTGGAATGAATATCAGATCTTGTTACTTGATCGTTTTGGAGATGTTTGTGAAGATCCCATGGCGGATTTAATAAAACTCAGGCAGACAGGATCCATCATAGAGTATCATGAGGAGTTTGACTCAATTGTATCAAGAATAGATCTTTCTGATGAGCATCAACTTAGCTACTTTTTAGGAGGATTAAAACAAGAGGTTCAGATAATTGTTCGAATGTTTCAGCCAAATTCTGTTCGAAAGGCTTATTCCCTTGCAAAGATGTACGAATCTTCCTTCTTCAATACACAAGCCAAACCATTTGTCAAGAACCAGAAATCTTCCTTTGTTTCTAAACCACCCCTTATTCCAAACCCTCCTAGATCAACCAATCCCTTAACCATCAATCCCTCCACCAAACCACAAACACCTAAGCACCTAACTCCTGCCTACATGGCTGAAAGAAGATCGAAGGGCCTATGCTACTTTTGTGATGAACCATTTACACTTGAACATGGTCTTACACATAAGAGATTGCAGATCCATGTGTTGGAAATTGAAGATGAATAGGAGGGCTCTGGACCTCAAGAACCTGATGCTAATGTGGTTAGTGAACATGATTCAGAACCTTTAATTTCTGTGAATGCATTAACTGGAGTAGCTAATTTTCGAACCATGAGAGTCACTGGTCATTGTGGGAAGAAACCTCTCCATATTTTAATTGATAGTGGAAGCACTCATAACTTTTTGGACTTACACATAGCTCAGAAGATGGGCTGTCAGACAGAAGCTATGGACACCGTATCTGTCACTGTAGCAGATGGAAATAAAGTCTAGATTTCTTCAAAGGTTCCAAAATTTTCTTGGTCAATTCAAAATACCAACTTTACTTCTGATATGATGTTGTTACCTCTTGGCTGCTGTGATTTAGTATTGGGAATTGAATGGCTGGTAACACTAGGGGACATCACATGGAATTTCAACAAAATGACAATGGAATTTTTTGTGCACGGAAAAAGACATATCCTGAGAGGAGCACCTCTCCCTGATTAGTTTGCAATCTGAAGTTGAAGGCTCCCTGCTCCACTCTTTGACTACTCATGCTAGTCAACAGGTATTGCCACTTGATATTAATAGCTTGTTACTCGAATTCACAGATGTTTTTCAGGAGCCATCTGGTCTTCCTCCTTGCCGAGTTGGCCATGATCACAAGATTCCTTTAACGCAAGGAGCTAACCCTGTTAACAAGAGACCCTATAGGTATGCTAAACAACAGAAACAGATTATTGATGGATTGATTCAGGACTATTTGAAGTCAGGAATTATACAGAAGAGTGATAGTCCTTATGCAAGTCCAGTAGTGTTGGTGGGAAAGAAAGATGAGGCCTGGAGACTTTGTGTGGATTATAGGGATCTTAATAAGGCAATGGTTAAGAACAAGTTCCCTATACCATTAGTAGAAGACCTTCTGGATGATTTGTATGGATCAACCATTTTTTCCAAAATTGACTTAAGAGCTGGTTACAATCAAGTTCGAATGGATGCAGCTGATATTCACAAAACTGCCTTCAGAACTCATGCGGGCCACTTTGAATACTTGGTGATGCCCAATGCTCTTGCCACATTTCAAGGACTGATGAATTCAGTTTTTCAGCATTACTTGAGAAGGTTCTTACTTGTTTTCTTTGATGATATACTCATCTACAGCAGAAGTATGGAGGACCACCTTTCTCATCTATATCAGACTCTTCTTACTATGAGAACTCACTGTTTGTATGCTAAGAAATCCAAATGCTACTTTGGTGTTGACAAGGTGGAATATTTGAGCCATTTTATTACTAAAGAAGGAGTTTCCACGGATCCTTCTAAAATCCAGCAGTACAAGATTGGACCCTACCACAAAACTTGAAGCAATTGAGGAGTTTCTTGGGTCTTGCCGATTATTACAGAAGATTTGTAAGTCAATATGGTGCAATTGCAAAACCCTTGACTGATATGTTGAAAAAGGATAATTTTAGTTGGTCTTCTATAGCAAAAGAAGCATTTCAAGAATTGAAGCAAAGGCTAGTAGCAACACCAGTTTTGGCCCTACCAGACTTTTCTAAGGAATTTGTAGTGGAAGTGGATGCTTCTGGCCTAGGCTTAGGTGTTGTGTTAATGCAAAATCACCACCCAATTGCCTTCATCAGTAGAAGTTTGAACACGCAGCAACAGTCCTTGTCAACATATGAGAAAGAGTTATTGGCAGTTGTGTTTGCAGTCCAAAAATGGAGGCACTACTTACTTCCCAAGAAGTTCATCATTAGAACTGATCATAGAAGTTTAAAGTACATCCTAGATCAGAGATTGTTCACAGCATTCCAGCAAAAGTGGTTGGTAAAGTTGAGGGAATTTGATTTCAGCATAGAGTATAGAGAGGGTCGAGAAAATGTTGCGGTAGATGCTTTATCTAGACTTGATTCCCCTGAGATCATGGCTTTACAGGTTCATCAGCTTGATTCTAGCATGCTCTCTAGGATCCAACAGTCCTGGCAGAAAGATTCTATCTTACAACAACTTGTTAGTGACTTAAAAAGCAATCCCTCTTCTCACAAACATTATACTTGGGTTCGGAATGAGCTGAGGAGGAAAGGCAGATTAGTCATTGGCTCAAATTCCCAATTGAGACAGGACATTCTCTCTTGGATTCATGCTTCAGCTTGTGGTGGCCATTCAGGTAGAGATGCTACCTTGCAAAAGATGAAAAATGTGGTTTATTGGAGAGGCATGTCCAAGGCTGTCAAGTTTTTTGTGTATCAATGTGCCACTTGCCAGAGGAGTAAATATGACACTGCTGCATCTCCAGGACTGCTTCAACCCTTATCTATTCCTGAGCATGTATGGCAGCACATCACCATGGACTTCATAGAAGGTCTTCCTTTTTCTTTTGGTAAACAAGTCACTTTTATAGTGGTAGATAGGCTTAGTAAGGCAGCTCATTTCATGGCCTTATCACATCCTTATACTGCTGCGGATGTGGCCCAATGCTTCCTTGATCATGTCTTTAAATTCCATGGTTTTTCTGACACCATTACCAGTGATAGGGATCCTGTTTTTGTTAGCCACTTTAGGAAGGAATTTATGTCCTTGCAAGGGATTCAGGTACAGCTTTCTACAGCCTATCACCCATAAACTGATGGTATATCAGAAGTGGTGAATAATGCCTTGAAACATATCTCAGGTGCATGTGTAGTGATTCTCCAGCACAGTGGTCCAAGTGGTTGCCTCTTGCTGAATGGTGGTACAATTCCACTTACCACAGTACTGTTAAAGCAAGTCCTTATGAGATTGTGTACGGCAAAGCTCCTCATGTTCATTTACTTTATCTCCCGGGGGAATCTAAGATTGCTTTGGTTGATAGAAGTTTGCAGAAACACGAGGAAATGTTAAAGTTACTCAAATTCCACATGAAGAGGGCCCAGGACAGAATGAAGCAACTTGTAGATAGAGGCAGATCTGATAGGAGTTTTCAGATTGGTGACTTGGTTTATGTAAAATTACATGCTTATCGCCAAGTTTCAGTGTAGGCCAAATCCAATGCAAAGTTGGCCCCTAAGTACTATGGCCCATTTCCAGTAGAAGACAAGATTGGTGCTGTTGCATACAAGCTTAAATTGCCTCTTGGATCAATGGTTCATAATGTCATCCATGTTTCTCAGTTAAAGAAGTTTAATGGTACTGCTACTGCTGGGAACTTTAGTCCTTCACCTTTATTGGATACTTCTCAGAAGGAACCTGCAGCTATCATTGACAGAATGACAGTCAAGAGAGAAAATCGTGCTGTAACCAAAGTTTTGGTTCAATGGAAACATCAACTACCTGAAGATGCAACTTGGGAATTCTTTTATGACTTGAATCAGAAGTTTCCTCACTTTAATCCTTGAGGACAAGGATTCTTTTGGGTGGGAGGAATTGATACAGGCTTAGGAAGGTAGTTAGTTAGTTAGACTCGATTCTGTTAACTTCTGTTAGTTGGAAAGTAGTTAGGCAGTTAGTGGTTAGAAGCTATAAGTAGCAATTGGCGGTTAGGAAACATTTGGAACAGAATCTGTAATCAACCTCCTTCTTGTAATTTCTTCCTCTAATAATGAAAAGCATGACCACCATGCTCATTGGAATTCATTTGTTTCATTGAGTTCCCTTGTCTGTCCAAGAACTTTGAATCCTTTAGCTGATTTCCTAGTTCTGCTATATCAAGTTTCACTACAAATTTTAATTTAGAAAGAGTGAGAAACGAAGCGCCCAAATCAGTTCTACATGAGAGCCTCTTCAAATTTTCAAGCGCCCAAATTCTCTTTATATTCCCACGAAGAAAACGAAGCAGCTACGATGCTTCTTCTATTTCCCCTTCAACAGTAACCGAGTAAGCTGAACCACAACACTGCAGTTTTTTCCTTTGGAATATTTAATTAATTTTCATCTGCAGCTTGTGGTCCCTCTGTAGCGTCACTTTTTCTGGTTAGTCACGGCAGTTTTTTACTTTTGAATATTTAATTAGTTTCCTTTGTTTTGTCAATTTGTGCTTTGTGCACCACTTTTGTCATTGTGCAACTTTAGGTCACTTTTTTTCCAATTTTCACCACTTTTGTCTTATTTGCCATATCTCTTCTTTTCTTTCTCTATTGTTGACCACTTTTTTATTTGACTTTTTTTCCCTAATCTCTTACATGGTATTTCTCCACATCTTTTGTCTTTTTACCAAAAAATTTATGTCAATTGATGTGTTAATTTGTTTGTGGGGGCAATGGGTCACACGAAGAAAAAGAAAGATACGGGCATTACTTGGAACCATTGTGAGAGTGTTCCACCTGCTAGACTTTTAGTCAAATGCAAGTATTGTTCATATACTTGTTGGGGTGGTATTGCAAGAATGAAGCATCACCTTGCTGAAATAAAGGAGAATGTTATTGCTTGTATCAAAGTTCCAAATGAGGTTAAAGAGATGTTTTTGAAGATATTAGAAGATAAAGAAAAAATGAAAGAGGCAAACAAACAAGACTGTTTTGAAGAAGTGAGTACTCAGGATAATACAAAAAAAGGAACATTGGAGTCATTTGCCAAGAAAGGGAAGCAAGGAACTATGAAGCAACAAACTATGGCTGGGATGCTTAAAGATAGGGAGCCAGTAAATGCAGACATTTGCAAATGCATCTATGTTGAAATATGGAAAAGGTTTAAAACCTCCCACTTGTCATGAGATGAGTGTCTTATTTAAAAAAGGAAATTGACGACATCCAAGCTGGTTTGGAAAAATACATGGTAGAGTGGGAAAATGGGGTTGCACTTTGATGTGTGATGATTGGACGGATGGAAAAGGTAGATCACTAACCAATTTTTTGGTTAATAGTCCCAGTGGAACTGTATTCTTAAAATCTGTTGATACCAGTAATGTGATCAAGGATGCCAATCACATGTTTGAGTTATTGGATTCTATGGTAGAAGAAATTGGAGAAGATAATGTAATGCAAGTTGTGACAGATGGTGCCTCTAATTTTGTGAAGGCAGGAAAGATGTTAGAGAATAAGAGAACCAAATTATTTTGGTCTCCTTGTGCCACTCATTGCCTTGATTTAATCCTTGAAGACAATGGTCAGCTACTGGTATTCTATAATACCATTGCAAATGCCAAAAAAGTCACAACTTTCATTTATAGGCATCCATGGGTGCTAAACTTGTATAGAAAACATTCCAAAGGAAGGGAGTTAGCTAGACCAGTAATCACAAGGTTTGCAACTGCTTTTCTCACTCTACAATGTATATCACAGCAAAAGAATGCTCTTCGATCTATGTTTGCTTCAGAAGTGGGCAACTAGTAGTCATGCTAGTAAAAATGAGGGCAAACTAGTGATGAGTGTTGTTTTGTGTGATTCTAGATTTTGGAAATCTATCCACTATTGCTTGAAGTGTGTGACTCCAAACCTCTCATGCTGTATATCTATGAAGCTGTGTATAGAGCTAAAGAACAAATAGCTGCAAATTTCAAGAATCAAGAGTCACGATATAAGAAAGTGTAGAAGATAATTGATACTCATTGGGATTTGCAATTACATAGCAATCTTCATGCTGCTTCATTCTATCTTAATCCCAAGTAAGTAATTTCAATTTGCTAAGAATTATAGCCTACAATTATTTAGAGATAACAAAAAATACTAATTTCTTATTTTATTAGGTTTGACAATGCCAAAAACTATGATCCGGATACTGAAGTTTTAATGGGTTTATACGAGACCATTGAAAAAATGATCCCGGATAGAAGGACTAGATTTCTAGTTGATCAACAACTTGATAGATTCAGGACAGCCAAGGGACTTTTTGGAATGAGCATGGCAATAGACACTAGGAACGAAGCAACCTGGTGAGATTTTAATTCTTTTTCATAATTTTAGAGAGAGAATGACAACCAAGGTAGTATTTGTTTATGTTGGCTTTTGTTTTGAAATTTCAGCTCTTTGGTGAGAAAGTTATGGAGGAGAATGTTAAGAGCTGCAAAAGCTAGCAATGAGAGTTTTAAATCTCACTTGTAGTGCAATGGGACATGGAAGAAATTGGAGCATATTTGATCAAGTCCATACTAAAAGAAGAAACCACTTGGAACAACAAAGATTAAATGCTCTTATCTTTGTTAAGACCTTCAACTTGAGATGAGGGAAATGGTTAGAGAGGAGAAAGGAGATACTTATGATCCTATATGTTTATTTGATATTGAATCAGATGATTAATGGATTACTAAAAAAGATCTTTTCCTACCAATTGATGCTTCATGGATGGATATACATGAGTCTTTTACTTTAGAAGAAGGAGCTCCAAGCAAGAAAAGGAAGAGGGGTATTTTTTTAACTTTAAAACATGTAACACTTAAATATATTTATATGTTAAGATACTCATTAGGATATTTTTCTTTAATAGGTCCAAGAAACTTAAATGCCAAGGATGATGGGAAGAGAAAATCTATCATCACAGGAGAAGAAAATGAAATTGTAGAATTGAAGATGTAGAGGAAGAGGAATAGCATTTGATAATAGAGGATGAGGATGAACTAAGTGACATTGATCTTAGAGATGACGGGTGAAAGCATGAGACTAGGGTGTAGGACATAGGAAGTAGAAAATAGAAATTACTTGGAGTTGATGACATTGATAAATGAAAGCATGAGACTAGGATGTAGGACATAGGAAGCATGAGACTTGGAGATGATGACATTGATCTTTTTGTAGCCACTACTTTATGTTATTTTTTTTACGACTTTGATCTTGGATTATTTTGCTTCATATATGATATATTATTGTCTTCTTTTGCTTATATCACTTATTTTTACTTTAAAATAATATGTATTTTATTGATCTTGTATCTTATGATTCATAAAACGATTTAATTCACGATTTGTAAAACAGCTCTTCCAATTCGTGATTTGTAAAACAGCTCTTCCGATTCGCGATTCAAATCTCGATTCGATAACCATGGTTTAGTCCCCATTTAATGAGTATACTCTAATACATGGTGAGTCAATTCATGCATTCCCCATATGAAAAACAAGTTGAAGTTGTTTGCAAATTCTTTGATACCTAATATACCAAGAAAAGGTCTCTTCAAAAAACACGAGAAGAGAGGAATTGAGACATTGATGTTGATTTGGCAGGTTATGTTATGGATAGAAGGTCAACATCAGGATATTGCACCTTCCTATGAAGTAAAAAACAAAAAGTTGTTGGTAGGAGCAGTGCTGAAGCTGAGTTTAGATCGATGGCTCAAGGAATATTTGAGGTTCCATGGCTGAAGAGAGTAGCTGAAGAACTTGAAAAAAACAAAAGTTCTTCCTATGCAGCTATGTTGTGATAAAGCATAGCTCATAATCCAGTCTTACATGACCGAACCAAAAACATATTGAGATTGACAAACACTTCATCAAGAAGATTGAAGGAGTAATTTGGATTATGGATGTTTTAACCAAAGGTATATTAAGACAATCGTTCAAACATCAAGTTACCAAGTGGGGGGTGATAGATATCTGATGAGGACCCGAAGCCCAAGGTGTATGTAAGGAGAGGGAGGAGGCTTGATGCACCTGACCAAGTCTAGGAGAGAGAAATTGTCCAATTCACTTCAAGCTGGCAGTAGAACTGGAAAGAGGACACATGAGTTGGTTGCATGGAGAGAAAATATTAGTGGAGGAAATCACTTGGAGAGGTAGGCTGGAATTTGGAATTGACATCTTAGGAGAGACTAGGCCTCTTGAACACCAAGAGTTTACTGATTCGTCTTCTTTCTATTTTCTGATTGTAAACACCTCTATACCTAGGACTGGAATTCTTTGACTAGACCCGTTTATACATAATAATATATGTTCTCACCATTTATTTTCCTTGTCATTTTTTTGGTTCCTATCATATGGGTATTGATAAGAACCTTAAGAAAACCACACCAAAAAAGCTAGTTGTTGTAGTTGGAAATCCCAATGCCTTATTAATCCGACACTTGAATCCTATACTTCCAATGTGAAACTCCCAAGTATCATACCTTGCAATTAGATACTAACATCCCAGCATGCTTCACAGCCCCAACACCCATACGGACTGGCTATGCGCTAGCCCTTTGATTAGTCTTGAGCAAGCACTGCAATGACAACGTCACCACCTATGTCGCTTGTTTGCAGCAAAGTGATATGGAGGAAGGCTCTGATACCAAATCATAAGAACCTTGGGAGAACAACACCACAAAAGCTAGTTGTTATAGTTGCAAAGCTCAATGCCTTATAAATCCTACACTAGAATCCCATACTTCTGATGTGGGACTCCAAGTTCCATATCTTGTAATTGGATATAGTGGTGTTCGGAAAATAGAAAGAAGACAAAATAGAAAACTCTGGGTGTTCGAGAGGCTTAATCTCTTCTAAGGTCCCAATTCCAAATTCCAACATACCTTTCCCTATGATATACTCCACTAATATTCTCTCTCCACTCAACCAATTCATGTTCCCTCTCTCCACTACTATTGCCACCTTGGCAGTGAATTGGGCGATTTCTCTCTCCTAGACTTGGTCAGGTGTATCAAACAACCTTCCTCTTCTTACATACACCTTAGTCACCTTGGGCTTGTACTTGGGCTTGAGCTTTGGGTCCTCATCAATATCATTGCACCAACTTAAGGGGGAGTGTGGATAAATTAGGAATGTTTGGATTTTAAATAAATTAGGAAGATCAAATCCTACAAATAAGGAAATGATTAGTCAATTCCGACTCATGGGATTTACCTTCCTATTTTTTTCTCATTTATATTTTTTGGAATTCCAATTCCCAATGATTAAGGGATTTGTCTTCATATCAAAGTTTTCATTTGTCAATAGCAACCAAAGCAGTCATGATAGTGGTGGAGCGTGCCGGAGCGGCGATGTGTCGCGACAAAGATGTTGTATCGAAGCAACTGCAATAGCAGCTAGGCAAAGCGGCTGCAATCCCACTCCAGGGTCATTTCTATGTTCGCAACACAAAAGATCCTATGAAATCTCACTCCGGGGTCATTTCTGTGTTCCAACACAAAAGACCCTATGGAGTCCTACAACTTCCAACAAAGTCGGCTAGGCATAGATATTTTGTTTTTCAAATTAAAATGAAATAGAAGGTAAGGGACAATGAGAGAAAGAGAAAGAGACTAGGGTTTCAGTCTTTCAGAACAAATAAGAGTAGATTAGGTGTTTATATTTAAGACATTGATGGCTGATGTGAGAAAAATAAACTAGGGTTTCCTTTGTTGTTTTGGATGAGAGTGGATTTTGGGCCTACAACCCAAATTGGATCACTCTTCATCCCATCCCAAATAATCCTAAAATTGAGAATTTATTTTACTATTTTTATAATTAATTAATCATATATATTATACTATCATAAAAGTAATAAAATTATAAAATACCCTATAATATTTAAGAAAAAATTAAAATATCAAAAAATATCAATACATAATTATTTATTATATAATAGAGACATAATATATAAATATATATAAACAAAATATATATAAGTAAAAATGTAATAATTTAATAACCTAATTATATAATGAGTAGAAAGAATATAAAATATCATTAAATTAATATATATATATATATATATATATAATATTAAAATAACGGTCATCCTGCTATCCGAGTTCCGGGTTCGGCTACTCCACTCCGCGATATCGGACTGACTACTATGCTCCGTATGTTTTTCTTATTTGAGTTTTACTTCTTAGCTATTAACATTTGAATCACTAAAGAAATTATTTCTACAAATCAATTAAGAAAAACCACTTGCACCTGGATTCCGAGTATTTTATCATTATTTCCCATCTCGATTAAAAGCTGCCTCAGCTTGGATTCTACATCAGAATGGACGGGTGAATCAAAAATCCATCTATCATTTAGGGATGGTCCTTTACTAATGTACCTGGCAAGTGTACCTCTGTTCAGCCAAAAAGGAAACAAGCAAGTAATAAATACCAATCAGAAAATTTTCAGAAGACTCACCCACTCAAAACTGATTCAGCAAATGGCCTCATAATGTCCATATATACTATTCGTACATTCATGGTGGAAGAAAGCCCTACATCCACATCAGGTAAGTAATATGTAAAATAAGACTGGGAAACAAATAAGCATTACACTTGCATCACCACAGAAGACAACAGACCTCTTAGAAGATTAAGAACCCTTCCAAATATTACAATATCACCTGGAAATGCATCAACCTGAAAATATTTTTAGAAAAATTATCATTCTATCTAAAACACAATCAGTAGCATAATTTTGGAACAGGGGAAAAAATGTAAGTTTATAGCTGAACTCACAGGATTAAAGCGTTTCATTTCTTTTTTGTCAAGGTTCATTTTCTCCTGTATAACCTTCATATTTCTGTCCCTTTGATCGGCTAGCGATTTCATTGTTTTCTTAGTAACAGAAAAATACACCATAATTAGGGAGAAATTAAAAGTCTGAAAACTGAAGAAACCAAAGTATACTTCAGGAGCTAAAGGCATACTTACATGATATTCATTTGCTGGTGTTGTTGCACGAAAGAATACGGTTGTTACTTCCATTGCCTGCTCTGGTATGTCCAGACGCAACTTAAGCCCCATTTCTGCAAAGGCGGACAGAAGGGCCACATGGTCCCCCTTTAACAAAAAGGTTTACATACTCAGTCATTGTTTAGAAAGATCATTTGGAGCAATTAAGGAAAACTTGTGCAAATACTAACAATCCTATAAAAACTGTAATACAAAAAAGTGATGAAAAATAATATTAAAGTAAAATTGAACTAGACAAATTAAAAGTATTTGTTCCTGAATCACATAGACAATTTGTGATGGTGAACTTTTTGCCATGACTGCATGAGTACAAAACAACCCCTACCCAATCAAAAATCTTATTTTTGTTAGGCGCCTAGGTGAGGTTAGGAAAATGACATTTGCATCTCTAATTAATAATAATCCCTCTAAAACCCAACTTGCTGAGGGAACAAATTACCATTTAAAGCCTCCATTATGTCCTGCTCAACTTATCATCAGAAAAATGGAGATAATGGAAGTCATGAAGATCAAAGTACAATTTGCAAAAGAGTGGTTTTAACACCATGCCAAATATATCAAACAAAAATGTTAAGCTACTACTGTTACTAACGTTAAAGTCGTGCCTTGGTGACCGGTTGGTCATTGGTTCAAATCCAGAAACAGTCTCTTAGCATATGCAAGGGTAAGGTTACGTACAATGACCCTCCCCCATACCTTCGCATAGCGAGGAGCCCGACTGGGGTACGTTAGTAGTACTACTAATACCAATACAAATAAATTTATCTTCTAAACATTATTACTTAATATAAGTACTAAACTAAACCACAAAAAAACTTCACCAGCATACACTCATCTAAACTTTGGCCTGATAAGTAGCACTCAATTTAAAGCACAACCCTCTAAAGCCAAAGATAGGATGGTCTAGCTGCTTAAGTCATTTTGCAATAAGGGGGGTGAAATAGGTAACAGGTGGCTTGCATCCAAGCCATCCCAGCCACAAGGAATCAAGAGATCTTCACCTGAAAATGACAATTATAACCACTACATAAACAATATATATGATATTATTAGTATCCATATAATCATGAAAAGAACAAAAGAAAAACCCAACCTCAGCAGATGCCAAAAACATCTTTGCAAGTGCTTGCTTAATGGTGCTTGATAGTTTCTTCGTAAGGCCAAAGTCAAGTAAAATAGGACGATGGGGAGATTCCTTGCTCACAAGAAAATTTCCTGTGATGATTCCATTAAGAGAGCCAAAATAGTTCGTGAGCACATGGAATAATCAGAAGTGTTACAGATTGTTCTTATATAGTTTCTACAACAAATTGAAAATTCCATAATATCATTTGCACATGCAAACACAAGCACAAACGTAGAGGGAGAGAGTACCTGGATGAGGATCACCGTTGAAAAATCCATCAACATATATTTGATGGGCATAGGCACGAGTAATCTCCTCAACAAGCTTTTGTTTATCTACTCCATAAGCGTCTAGTGATTCTAAATCATTCAACCGAATGCCATCCATGTACTCCAAAACAAGGACTTTCTCTGTAGACTATCATTGGAAGCAACCAAATTATATAAGTAGGAAAAACTATGGAAAAAAGATAAAAGAATAAGAAGAATAAACAGGAAGCACATTTCATTTTGAACCCCTAACAAACTTAAGGTATTAACACTTATCCACCCACTGGAAATTTGCACAAAACATGATATAAGAACACATTAATAAGCTAATCAGCATATAATTATGGACAAAAAATCATTTTTACTTGGTATGGGACCTTGTCGGGAAATACGTAAAAAACAGGTTACTTCTATTCTCACATAGAAATATGTAAAATATGGGAATATGTCTAATCAGGTCTAGACATGATAATGAATGGCATCATGTCCCCATTCTAAGAAGTAAGGACTCTACAAAAATTACAAATAAAAGGGGTCATTTGTTTCACACAACTTTCCCTTGATATTCTGTGATGCCTGATTTCTAACATCATCATTGCATTTGAATCTCTCAATATAATATTTTATAGATAGAACATACCTGAATTACATCTGGGATTAAAACGTCCACTCTATTGGCACTCATATTTCCATCATATTGGTTTCTGCAGCCAAGATTTTTAGCCACCGTTCTAGTGTTTTCTACAGAAACAAATGTGTTAGTAAGAGAAACACTTTAAGTGAAGGGAAGGAGGGGGAATAAAGCCTGATTGCTGAGATTAGTCTATAGAGAGAGAATGCTAAAATCACCACATTCACACAACCCCTCCCCCCGAAGAGAGAGAGAGAGAGAGAGCAAACAAAAAGAAATCATCATAAAGCCTAGAATTGTGGTAGATTCATTTATTTGGATATATTGGTTTATGAATTTCTTGGAATTTGAGCTAAGGGCCTAACTCAACCCCACAAAACCAGCTAAAAAGGTGAGGAGAGAGGACTGTCCAAGCCTTAATAAGCACTACTTAGGTCATATCTATAGGCTACCTATTTTTTGGTTTCTGCCAGTTGTCTCTTTTCTATAATGCTATTAATCTGTATCTCAATAACGGTTATAACTGTCACATATGGCATCTGTTAGGGTTTCAAGCTTTTGCACTATAAATATACAAATGTAAGTAGAAGTTTTGTGTCATACAATTGATAACTTTCAAAAATACAAAATAGTCTCCCAAATTCTCTTCCTCTCATTCCAATACACAACAAGGAAACAAATACTTATAATTTGGACTTAGAGCCTAACTCAATCCCACAAAACCGGCTAGTAAGGTGAGGAATGTCCAAGCTATATAACCTCTATTTATGTCATATCTCTAGACGATTTGAAACTAAACACAACCCTTGAGGCTGGCAATTAAGGTAGTCCCTAAAGAAGCCACAATTAAGGTGGGCTAGGGGTGACAGCAATTAAGGTGGCTTTCCAACACTCCCCCTCATGCCCAAGGCTACCAACCAAGAGCATCGCAATGCAAGTGGCCCAACAATGAGTCTAGGATAGGCTCTGAAACTAACTTAGAATTTGGACTTGGGGCCTAACTCAACCCCACAAAACTGATTATAAGGTAAGGACGGCTCAAACTTATAAGCTTTAGTTAAACCATATCTCTAGTTGATGTGGGACTAGACACCACCCTTGAAGCTGCAATTAAGGAGTCCCTAAAGTGGTCGCAACTAAGACAGGCTAGGGTTGACTGTAATTAAGGTGGCTTTCAACACAAATACTATACTTGTAAAAAAAATATCAATAACTAGAACTCAATAATTTCTCAACATATCAGCCAAAGAAAGCCATTAGGAAAGTCTGCTAAACACCAAAAAGAATGAAAACATTTCTGCCTGTGAAAGATCTGAAAAGAAAACTTCTTGAAAATCCAAGAACTTATCTCCAACAAAATACACCAAAGATATTTCCAAGCATAAATTTATATCTATTACATCAAATACAAATTTTAGAAAAGATCTGAAAATACCAGCTTCATGATTGAAGTCAAGTTCCTTAGGAGCTTCTTTGCACCATTCATCGATCATAGGATTAAAGTTATATTGCGGCTCAGCCCATGCAATCCAGTCGACAATTGACTTCGCATTTTTTAAGTCCTGAAAGATATGTAGGTACAAAAACCTTTTGAAAGGCTCCATGGACCTCTATATCCATAAATCCCAAAGGATAAAAGAAGCAAACCTCCAGTATAATTGTCTTGATACCATCATGTTGAACTTTAACTACCACTTCAAGTCCATTGAGCAAAGTTGCACGGTGGACTTGTGCTATCTGCATAAAATGTCTAGCTTAGATATGATTCACTCCACTCAATCAAGGCAAAAACTTAACTTATAAAGATTCTTAGCCGAGTTATATAATCATCCTCTAGTAGAAAACATATTCTTAGGATCTTACTGATGCTGTTGCTAGAGGTTCGTTGACAAAATCAGCAAATAACTCATCCATTGATTTCCCCAACTCTTTCTGTATGGTGCCATAGACCTTGCATATATAAACTAAATTCAGAAGTCTAGTAGTGACTTGAGAAATAAATTGAAATTCTCAAGCAAGTTAGAAAGTGTGGGCCCTTATTCTTGTTCATGGACTGTGGAGCCCAAACTAACAGTTCCATTTTCAACAGCAAAGTGAGAATTTCACAGCCAACACAAGCACAAAAACAAAAAACTTTGAATTCTTGTACTAGCCGCTTAATGAACAAAAATCATCTACAATGCTCAAAAAGTATGCGGGATTCTTTTATTAAAACCACATAATGCAAAATTGTTTCCTAAAAGCAGTTCTTCTATAACATATTTGAAGAAAAACCTCTTCCAAGGGTCTAGGAGGAAGAGAGTCCTGTAATTGCTTCAAAAGGCGTATATAAGCAGCAGGAAGCACATCTGCACGTGTTGACATATATTGCCCAAGTTTAACCCATAAGCCTTCCATCTCTATTATCAAATTTAGAACACGCTTAGCATTACGCTCATGAGCCTTCTCCCACAATGCAGCTTGTCTTGATTTGCTAGTCCATTTCTCTCGTTGTTGTACACCCTATAGGGATAAATTCAAGAGAGTAAAAGTTGAATAAACTATTTAAAAGGAAAAGAAAAAAAAAATGGAGTAACCCACAAAACTCACCTTATAATCTAGGTATACTATTAGGGCCATTGTAAATACTCTAACCCGTCTCTTGTAAATATCTCCCCACCCCATTCTCGCAGGCAAGCTACAAAAAAGAATGACGGTTAAGGTTATGTTTAAGGCCAAAGATACAGATATGGCAGACTAACTAGAATGAAAAATATATATTTCAAGCAAATCAAGAAACAAGAGAGTCAAACAAACAATAACAGAGTAACAAATGCCCATTACGCATTTTAACTAAAAAGTTCGACAAGTTGATTATTGAAGAAAAAGATTCAAGAAAAATACAGAAAGAGCATATAGAGTATTTCAATACTTGTAATTGGTAAACACATTGAACAAAATAACTCTGAGATTATTAAGTATCTCAATATACACAGCACTAAGCTCAAATTTATAGAAATTAGTATTTCCATTGTCAAATTAGAAATAAAATCATTAATACTTCTTCATTTAACAACTTAAGCTTTTGAGTTAGTTGGTCCATGAAATGGTATTACAACTTATATGACCAAGTGTTCAAGAGTTGTGCTTTAGCACATGCTGAAGACCGAATATAGACATTATCCACAGTACAAGCCCAAAGGCTCTTATGTGCAGGACTGTGCTAGGGATGTTATAAAACCACATTCATGAGCCTTTAACCAGTTGCTTATGCTTTTAGGAGAGTTGGTGATTGATAATGTCTCAGAACTTCTATGACCAAGTGATCAAGAGTTTAATCTTTGCTGCCCCATTCTTCTAAATAAATAAATAAAAAGACAAATTTCTGCATAAGGTAGGGTTGACTTATGCATTGTCCATGCTTTAAACCCAAAGGACTTTCATACAAAAGACTTGTGTGAGGGGAAACATCATAATAAACCATTCACAAGTATTCACCTAATAGCTTAAGTTTTTAGGAGGGTTGATCCTTGACATCCAGGGATCTTTCATAAAGGCATTCAGTACATTGCACCAACATTTTAATATTTGTATGATTGTATTAATATATAATGGATTCCACCAAACAAATTCTGAATGATTTTTAAATTTTAAAAGCAATGTCAAAGGCACCTTTATTTCCCTACATCCACAAAAATCTGATACACTATATTTTCATCTCAAAATACCAGCACCAGCCAACTAATAGTTAGAAGTCAATGTCCTCAGACATATACTGTTCCTACCAGTGAATTGGAAATATTCACAGACAACAACAAGAAAAGCAAGCAGTGTAAAAAGTTAATGAACCCGGGTTCAAAAATAAAAATATATATAAATCCACAAAATAAGATAATATGAAAATAAATAGATTAATCTTTGTTCTCAGGCAGGTCTCAAAACAATGAACTAGAGGAGACTTTAATATTTCATCATTCAGTAAAATGCTACGCCACCCATTATTTATTTATCCAAGATATACACTCAACAAACAGCAAAGCCAATGAACACAACCAAACTTTGTCACTGACGCAAAATTCAGGTCTAGTTAAATAGTATACGTGTAAAACTCTTAATCTCAGGGGCTGTTTTCAACTACTGTCACCACTATACGTGGACTTCTTCCAAGTAAATTTAGTAGAATGACATTGAAAATTTAAGGCGGTGTTTGGAAAAGCATTTAGACCACGTTGAACCGAAAAAAACACACGTTCCGAAACAAAAACGCCAAAGCAACTGCCTAGCTGCTTCTCCATTGCATCAAATCGGACGCTCACGCTAACACACACTTATAGGCCGGGAGATATAAGGTTGACCCAGTGGTTGAGTAAGGGTGAAGGGAGAAGGGAGGGAGGAGAGGTCACGGGTTTGAATCCCCCAATTGACATTTCTAACAAAACTAACATTTGTCGATCAAAAAAAAAAAAACTTGTAGGCTATCACCATAGCAAGAGGATCATTTTTCTTAAACCCTAAGTAAAATTTCCATCCCAAAACTACAGATCGTTTCTTAAACCCAAAGTGAAGTTTTCATCCAGCAATAACCGCAAGCATGTAAAAATTCATATCCGTTATGATAATAATAATCATGTACAAGACAGAACCGACATTTCAGTCACACATATTCAATCAACCATGTATCAATCCATCATCGATAACTAAACTCCAAATCAAATTCGGGAACAATATCGAAATTCAAGCAAAATCGAAAACATCCACACGAAGAATCCGTTACCGTTCGTTAGAAGCGAACAACAAACAGAGATAATTCAATTCATCAGTGAGAACTGAAAAAGCATCGAAACAGAGAAAGGAGAGAGAGTTGATGAAAACTCAGACTGTGTCGTTTAGGGGTAAAACGGGGGAGAAGAGCGGTTGTGGTGCAGTTATTACCTGAAAGTCTTGGAAAGAGCACTGAGTAACTGCTCGGACAAGAAGGAGGGGTGCGGAGTGTGTGGGAATGAGCGCAAGTGTAAAATGAATAAAACCTATAATTATTAATAATGAAAATTATTGTATTTTTACATATATTTTATTAGATAATTTTATCTTTAAATCAATTTTAACTTATATTAACTTTTCATTTTTTTATCAGTTTTTTATTTTATTATTATTTTTATTAATTGTATTTAACTTTTATTTGTTATTATTTCAAAAATTTAGTCTTCCACTAGCATAAATAAAAATATATTCTGTTAGTGTTATGGTCCCAATGATAATTGATTACAACAACTTTAAGTAAAAATAGTTAACTAAAAAGCGTTGGGTCATTTTACTTTTATGCAGAAAAAATTACCCAAATCAAGATTTCTAGAGTAAATGAGTTTAACTCTATTTAAATATCGTCTTTGATCCATCAACAAACTTAGTTTAAATGAGTTGCATTAAAATTACAACATAATAAGGATTAAATCACTCCACTCCATTCCTAGACATACAGTCTTATAACTTGCTCTATCAAATTCTAAGGCTTTAAAACACTTCTCAATCTAAAAATCCTAACTATACATACAAATGGGTGATCAAGAAACAATGAACACATAAAAACATCATTAAGTAAAAATTATTTTATATCAATATCATAATCTGAAATAAAAAATAAGTTTTAAATATATTTTTGTTCTGACATAAAAAAATAAGATTTAAATATATTTTTGTTTGTCTGTATTTAAATATATTTTTGTTTGTTTGTATTTTTTATTTTAGTTTTTGTAAAAAAAATATTTATTTTTAGTTTCGATAAATGTTTTTTTTATTTTAGTCTATATTGTGTTTATTTTTAATTTATATTTTTTTATTTTAGTCTTTATATAAACACAAATTTATATGTAATAAAAATTATAAAAAAAATAGATTCTTACATAAACTAAAATTAAAAAGTGCAAATTCATAAGAATTGAAAACAAAATAACTTACTGAAATCAAAATTAAAAAGATATAAATTTATAAAGATTAAAAATAAAAAAAATAGCAGGACAAAATAAAAGAAATAAAAATATATTTAATTCTAAAAATAATATGAAAAATGATTTTTGGGAAATTGAAACGACGGGTACGTCAATGTCGTGTAGTGGGATTGGAATTTCCGCAACTCGTTTGCTTGCCAACCAGGAAAAGTGTACGAGGCTTCCTCACCAAAAAATGTTGAAAAGGAAAATTGAATGCTTTTTTTTTTCTCTTTTTCATCCTTCGGCTCGCGGAATTGGACTTTTCAGGCGCGTTTACGTAAGCATGAAACACGTGTCGTTTTGTGGACCATTTACTCTCTTGATTACCGTTGTCTTTTTCGGTTAGACGTAGGGCAATTGTTATTGGCAATACCCACTTGGGTACCTTATCATGGTATTCCTAAATTGTGTGCCCCTCATGAAAAAAATGGAAATGTGTTTTTATTTTACAAATAGGGGTGAAAAAAAAGGAAATTATGATTTACTTGTTAATTATTTTTTCACTCCTATTTACAAAATGAAAATAAATTTTTGTTGCATAGTTTGATATTTACACAACTGAAGAATATTTTTGTAGAAGCATATTTTTTGTTGTGCTATTTTTTTGACAACCTCAATTTATGCAATAAAAGTATGTTTTTGTTGTTGACTTGACAAATTGTTCAACAAAAATGTATTTTTGTTGCTATAGTTTTTTTTTTCCTTATGCATTGTGAATAATGGAAACACTTTTGTTGTGTAGTTGCATAATGGAAACATGTTTTCAATTTGTAAACTAATTACGAAAAAAATAACAATGGAAATGTGTTTCTGTTGTTATTTTTGTCTATGAGTCATAATAATTAAATAGTTAAGGACCTCAAACTAACTTGCAACACAAAATGTATGGCTTACAACAATTAGCAAGCTTTATAGTCCACATTAAATGAATTAAAATATTAGCTAGAGTTTTACCAAGTATCAAATGAATATACATAACAATACTTCATACAAGAGGAGTTGAGTAAAAAAAACTAATCCCCAATGATGTCTAATACATGTTGAGATCTTATAGTTGAATGAAACATCAATGAGTTTCACAAGTATGGTCTTTGCCATGAACGAGCTTCACGTGTGCAGTATGTAACACCCTGACGAATTACATTGGAAAGAAAGGGATTTAGAGACTATGTAGATATGAGACTATATAGTTGAGAATGACTTAAAATGAATTAATTGATATTACCTATACCAACAAGATGCATTCACTTTTCAGTAGCATATCACTTAAGAACTCCATAGTTAAGCGTGTTTGGCTAGGAATAGTTATGGGATGGTTGACCTTCTGGGAAGTTTCCCAACAAGTGTGAGCGAGAACAAAACACGTTGAAAAATCTCGTGTTGGTTTGTGAGGTCAATCATTGATCCTGAGAGTAGTCCAGCGGTGTTAGAGCTAATTGTCAATGTCTCAGAAAAGGCTACATACTAAGGATTCTGGCTGATGAAGGGTTCTGACCAACAAGGATGTTGACTGAAGTGTCACCATGTGAAATGTCGTAGTGTGTGAGCCGCTGAGAAATTGACAATTAGGGATGTTACACAGTATGTACTCCATTGTGGTGCAATAAGAGGCAGGGGACAACCATCCTTCAAATACATCTATATTATCACAGAAAAATGGTATAGTAAGTTTGTTAACAAAACAATTAATGGTTAAAATAATAAAAAAAGTCTTTTGAGAAGATGTTGTATACCTGCACAAAGTAATTTTTGTTAACAAATCTTATTGTAATAAGGCGTTGTCAAACTTCTGAGCGGGAAGAAAGTCCAACTTTGGAGCATAAATAAGAAAACCAAGACAACATTATACCAACTAGCAATGACATAACCCATGTCATGAATGGTCATCCACTTATCAACGGATGTTGTTGGGTCACGCTGGACGTACAAAGAGTCTAATAAATTAACTAGTCCTTCTTGTGTACCAAACAACTCAACATATCCTTATCATATGAATTAGCATAAATTTAAATTTAATTTCTTCCTTTATTTTTATATTAAATTATAAGAGATATTATTATCTATTTATTTATTAACTTTTAATAAATATTACAATATATAATAAATTAATAAAAATATGTAATTTGCATATAAATTTTAAATTTTAAGAAAAATTTTAAAAAGTCAATATATTTTTGTATCAATTTTAATATTATCAATAATAACTTTTTTTGGAAGATTGGATTACAATTTGTTTATGAGAATTAATAATATCATTAATTGTTTCAGAAAAAAATTCAAAGTATTATGGGAAATAATTTCCCTTCCACAAGTTTTTGAAATTATTGGAAGATTAAAAAACAAAAAGGTATCTTTTCAATTCTAGAAAACAAGACTGAATGTTTGTATTGGAAGATTAAAGGGTTTGGCCATGAAAATTTATAACATGAAGTGAAGTCTTGTTGACTCATAATCTAGACAAGTGTACCTAGTCTATGTAGTAAATAAACGATAAGTATTTATGTATCGTATCCACAAAACTTGTGTAATATATAAGTAATTAACAATAATGTTATCTAAAGTTAAAGAAATATGGAACTACAAAGGAAAATTCATGGTGGTTAAGACAAGATTTGCTATAGTGATAAAGTTATAGAATTAGGAAAATGGTGATTTTAGCCACAACGAGAATAAATCTAGTCGCAACGAAAATCACATAGAAGTGAGCCGTCAATTCATTGTAGCAAAATAGCAATGTTTACTAATTTTCACAAACAAATTTATGCAGAAAATTATGAAATCGAATGTAAGGTAAAAGTGTTGTTGGATTCGAATATCATAGAAGATTTGTATCATATTACTAATCTTAGCACAAACAAGATTCATGAAAGTTAATCAAATCTTAATTCCTTAATTAAGTGAATGATCCTTAACTTCTAGATTAGATTCCTAATTCCTTAGGTATCCTAACTAAGAAATTAGATGAAGAGCTGAGAATCTTAAATATGTAGAATCCTAATGTCATCCCTAAAATTAGGAACCCAATGTAATGCCCCTGATTATCAACTTCTCAATGAGTCTCTGATAACGATTGTCGAATCATCTCAAAACAAACTAGAATTAATGCTGCCGTATAGGAATAACCTAGGTTGACTCAGAGACACAATCCAATTAGGTTCTAACTTCAATCCACTTGTAAATCAGAATAGAGGATTTCATTGAACAGTTTGTAGACAATTGAAATGCAGAATGCATAAACACAAAATTTGACAGAACTATGAAATAGATTTAAGAAGTGTCAATCCAATTCACCGAATCCAAGAAAATTGAATTATCACAGTTTGCTACAGATCATGATCTTGTTATGAAAGTTCAGTCAATCTAATTAGAGGTAATTCAATCGAACTAATCCTTAATTACATTGAGATCACAAATCAGATTGAAGTATCATTCGATTAATCTATAATTAGGAATCGAATTAGGAAATTAATTAATAACCTAATTCATTTCCAATCCTAAACACATTTAGAATCATGACTACGAAAATAGAATTGGAGAAGAGGATGAATATTCACAACAAAATTTGAAATACTTAACCAAAACTCAAAGTCCTCACTGCTTGAACTAGATCCTTGGATTGATTAGTTGTTTAGCCTTCCATAGTCATCACGAATGGAAGGATAGAGAAAATTGAGCAAGAGAAGAGAAGAACATAGTTGAAGAGATGAAGAAATGTGAAGAACAATTGAGAGAAAAAGATAGAGAAGAGTTAAATCTCAAAACTTGCACTAGAAGTTTCTAAAAATCTGTTTTGTACAAAATGATTCTAACTAACTAACTCTAAAAATGTACTAAGTAGACTAATATATACTCTAACAATCAAAAGTAATGGATGGGCCTTGATTAGACCCAACTAATATCTCTAATTAGAGATTTGCTTTGGGCACCAACTAAATTGTTGGTACACCCAACAATTTTTGTAAATCCTAATAATACTCTTCCCTTATAACTTCCTGTTTTGCGCTTTCCTTATTTACGTGATATTTTTATTTTGTTGCCTTCACCTTCGTTCTCGTGAGAGATTTTCCATGAGAGTCACTCATTCGTTGTTGTGTCCTCTTAGGTGGAGGTGCATTTGTTTACGATGGTTTGTCGGCAAGTGGTGGTTGTGTCGGTGGTTGGTTTGGCCATTAATGCTGGAGGTAAGGTCTTGATTTGTTTTTTTTCACGTAATACTTACGAATTGATAATCCGTAAGTTATATAAAATTTACAGATGATAATCCGTAAGTATTATATAACTTACAGATTGTATAACTTATGGATTACCAACTTACAGATTGACAATCTGTATGCTACTTACGGATAGGTATTCCGTAAGTTGTTTTTATTTTATTTTTTTTTTATAATTTTTTTATTGTTTAATTAAATAAAATAAGAATTGTTAATTAAAAAACTTTTAAATAGATATAGTTTCAATATTCATTTGAAACTTGTAGTTTGTATAGTATGAAAGTGATATTAATGTGAAAAAAATTTATACTTTTAATTTAATTTATTCCTTTTAACATAAATTTATTTTTTCATTTTTAATTTAATGTATTATATTAATAAATACAGTAAAAAAATGTGAAAATTATGTGACAATATAATTATGGTGTGGTTAGGGATTTTTTGTTTGTCATTGAAATTTATCAATGTTTTGTTAAGATGGAAAAAGATAAGTGAATGTAAGACAGTATAATGTCTGAAGAAGTTGATATGAATGAAAAAAATGAAGACGAAGATGGTGTGAATGAAGAACATGTTGATTCTTCTTATGCGTTCAATACTTCTCAGGTATTAATATGATTTGTTGTTATTAAAGTAATTAAATGAATGTCCCTTGAAGACTAAACTTGTATGGATTACATTGTAGGTATTTGCTACCTGTGATGATGTTCTGCATTGGGCTCGATTTGTTGCTTATGAAATTGGTTTTGTGACAGTGATTATGAGGTCAGACATAAATAGTGGTATTAGAGAAATGACCTCATTTGTTTTAATTGGTTGTGAAAGGAGTGGTGTGTATAGGGCTAAGAAGAAAGATTTGGTAAGAATAGTTACTGGCAGTAGAAAATATGGGTGTCCCTTTAAGCTGCGTGTGAAACTAGTTGTAGGAGGCGAAGGATGGATGGTGAAGTTAATGTGTGGGAGTCACAATCATGAACTGGCCAAGTCATTAGTTGGACATCATTATGCTGGTCGACTGACTAAGGATGAGAAGATCATTGTTGCTGATATGACAATGTCAAAGGTGAAACCAAGAAATATTCTTCTAATGTTGAAGGAGCACAATGACAATAGTTATACAACAATCAAGCAAATATACAATGCAAGAAATGCTTACTGTTCTTCCATAAGAGGCAGTAATACTAAAATGCAACAACTAATGAAGTTTCTTGAACGGGATCAAGATATTCATTGGCATAAATTGAAGGATGAAGATGTTGTACGTGACATATTTTGGAGTCCTCATGATGCAGTCAAATTAACCAATGCCTATAATTTGGTATGTTTGATAGATAGTACCTACAAAACAAACAGGTACAGGCTGTCGTTACTTGATATTGTTGGTGTGACACTAACAGGGATGACATTCTCTGCTGCTTTGGCCTATTTGGAGGGAGAATGTCTAAATAATGTTGTTTGGGCTCTAAACGATTTTTGAGGTCTTTTCCTTAGATGTGATGCACTCCCTGGAGTTATTGTTATCAACAGAGATCTAGCATTGATGAATGCAGTGAAAACTGTATTCCCTGAGGCTACCAATTTGTTGTGTCGATTTCACATTGATAAGAATCTCAAGGCAAAGTGTAAAACCCTGGTTGGTAAAAAAATGCATGGGATTATGTCATGGAAGCTTGGGGGAGTTTGATGGATTGTCCTTCTGAGCAAGAGTTTGATGAGTGCCTTAAGAAGTTTGAAATTGCTTGCTCACCATAGCCAATGTTTGTTGACTATGTCAACCAAACATGGTTGACTCCCCACAAAGAAAGATTTGTTAAAGCCTGGATGAATAAGGTGATGCACTTAGGGAACACAACAACTAATAGGTATCAAAATTGTAAATTTTTCTTGTTGTTAGGGTTTAGGATTGAATGGATAAAAATAATTGTGTTTGTTTACTTGGTTGTGCATTTAATATGCAGGGTTGAGTCTGCTCATTGAGCCTTAAAGAGACTACTACAGAATAGCCTTGGAGACCTATGTAGTGTTTGGAAAGCCATAAACAACATGATCACGCTGTACCACACTGTAATTAAGGCATCTTTTGAGAAAAGTACACATGTGGTTGGACATGTTTTTAAAGTTACCTTATACAAGGGACTCTTTGGCATGTTATCAAGGTATGCTTTAAACCAGATTGCTATTGAGTTTGAACGTGTACATTATGCTGGCAAAATCCCTTCTTGTTGTGGATATATCATGAGAACTATTCACGGTCTTCTATGTGCATGTGAGCTAGCTAGATATGTTGTTGGTACCATACCTCTTGACACAATCCATGTTTTGGCGGAGGCTAAGTTTTTCAGACCAAGGGTTATCTGAGCCCAAAGTTAGCATAATTGAAGAGATGGAAATCATATCCAAGCGATTTGAAGAGCTTGATGTTTGAGGCAAAGTTACTCTAAAGAGTAAACTTTGGGAAATTGTCTACCCTGATCTAAACTCTATGTGTCCTCCTCCAGAAAGGGTGAAAACAAAAGGTGCTCAGAAGAAATCAATGACCAAAGATCAACAAAGTGTGATCCGTCTTACTATGAGTATGTTGATGCATTACATTTTGTGCAAAATGGTAATTCTTCAGACAAACGTAGTGCATCATCATCTAAGCAAGCAATTCCAAGAAGGACCATGCCGATGTTGGATCAATTTCATCCATGCATTCATGATTCCATTTAAAACATTGTTGATGTCAAAGCTGATGGTAACTGTAGATATCATGCAATTACTGCCTTTTTAGGTATGAGTGAAGATTCATGGTCTTTGGTGTGCAACCATTTGCTTAAAGAATTTTCAAAATGGTTTGATGAGTATATCAAACTACTTGGTGACATAGATAGATTTGAGGAATTAAAGTGATCCCTACTTGTTGATGGATTATCCATGGTATATAAGTTTTTTGTTATGTTTTGTTGGATTAAATTTGCTTTAAATAAATGTAATTATAACTGTTACATGCAGGTTATCATGGATAAGTGGATGAATATATCCAACATGGGATATGTGATTGCATCAAGGTATAATGTCATCCTTGTTTCTTTTTCTCTATAACAAAGCATGACATTTTTTTCCTCTTAGAAGTCAACCACCAACAGATTGTTATGTGCATCGCGTCGTATGTATCGGTCATGTGTATGGCATTTATTTTGTTCAGGTAAAAGCATGATCATCCTGTTTGTGTAATTTATTTTAAAAAAATTGTTTTGATAATTTGAATGTGTATGTACCTATGTAACAAGTATTTCTAAGAGACCGTTGTCCCTTACCGCCAATAGCTTTATTATGGTCTACACATTGTCATCATTAAACAAAGCAATGACCTACACCATATATTGGTAGAATGCAGTAGTATACAAATTTGTCAAGGTTGAAAATAGACTTTGTTGATTTAGGTGAAGATTAAACTTTAAACCATATTACTTATGGGGTTGTCATGTAATACAATAATATACGCATATTTCACTAGACATTCATATAATTATGTATTTTACATAAGTTTCAAACGTTATATAATTATTTATGTTTTAGTGTTTTATGACAAAGTCATTTAACTAATCAGGGTTTAGGGTCACTGTTCGCTCTTCCGTGATGCTAATTAGCAAGTGTACTGAGTCGCACAAGTAATATAAAACAATAAGAATCGAGTATCGAATCATAGGGAACTTGTTTCATTCAGAAAATATATGTTCAAGGAGCAAACCTTTGTTTAAAGCAAGTAAATATTAAATGGGGGTTTTATATGAAAATCTAATTAACTACAAACTAAAATATCTAGAAGTTGAGAAGTAAAAACAGTCAAGTAAAAAGCGTTGGATCATTCTACTTAACTTACTTTGATGTTGCTAAAGGTTTTTCTCTATTTAACGTTGTTTTAGTGTTCTTATGCTGAAAAACTTACCCAAACCAAGATCCCTTGAGTGAATGGGCCTAACTCTATTTAAACCTCGTCCTTGAGCCCTCAACAAACTTAGTTTAAATGAGTTGCATTAAGATTACAACATAATAAAGACTAAATCACTGCACTCCATTCCTAGACATACAGTTTTCTAGCTTGCTCTATCAAGTTCTAAGGCTTTAAAGCACTTCCCAATGCTAAAAATCCTAACTATACATACAAATGGGTGATCAAGCCACAAGCATGTAAAAATAAGCATAGATAGAAGTAATGAACACATAAGAACATCATTAAATAGATAGTAAAAGAGTATTACATCAAAGGTTCAGTAGAAGCCCCCAACAAGAGATTTAGCCTTCCATTACAAGCAATGAACTTTTCAACACAAAGTACAGATTTTTAGGGAAGAAAATGGTTGAGGATGTCTCCTTAAACCTCTAGAACCCTAATCTCACCCTTCTAACCTAGACTCTCTTGGAGGCTGGTGGTTTATTGCTCTAACTTTTTCTCTTGTTCTGTTTTTCGACTATTTTCCTTATTTTACGCCAACTTCAGTGTTTTAAAGGCTCCTTGATGTTTCAGATTCTGAAGGATCGCTTAGCAAGTTTGGCTCGCTAAGCGTGAGTTAGTGAAATCTGGCTTAGCGAGTTGGGTGCGCTGAGCGCGAGAAGGGACAAACAATTCGCTGGGTGAGTTGGCAGCGCACTGAGCGCGCATCTCTCTGGCTGATCCTCTTCTAGGGTTTCCCAACACCTTAAGCGAACTGTGTGCCTCGCTTAGTTGATGTCACTCGCTAAGCGCATATGGCTCGCTTAGTGAGACACCAACTGCTTGAACCTCCTTCTTTTAGCCTAAAACTAAGGTTGATTCACATTAATTCACAAAATTGGGAGTATCTACTGAGTAAAATCAAACTAAACATGAAAATATGTACAATTCTTACAAAAAGAACCATAAATTGGGGAAAAGATGCTAATTTCATGTGACTATTAAATACAAAAGTTAGTTGTAAATAACGACTAACAAACTCCCCAAATTTACAGTTTTGCTTGTCCTCAAGCAAAGAAATAACAGTTTACTTGTCCTCAAGTGATAGAAATCACAATTGTTACTCAAAAATGTGTTTGATCCAAAACATTCAATCACATGAATGTATGTGGCAAGCAATACTTCAACCAACAGCTCCTCATAAAGATATGCAGAATTTCAAAGATATGAGCATGATCATTAAGCAGCACATGTGAAATAAGCTAGCAAGCAAGACAGGTATCAAGGAAGGTTCATCAAGCCTAATCCTCACGATCACTGTTTCTCTCATAAGCACAAGTGTTTAAGGCAATTCTTCAAATCAACAACCAATACAAGTCTCAACTTTTGCATTTCATCTCATGACATACAATCACAAATACACAAATTGAATCTGAAGGACTTTCTTGGCTTGTAATGAGGTTGGGCTACAAACAATTCATGGTTTTTCTAGGATGCAAAAAGTTAGGTTCTAGGAGAGCATTCATCCTTAGGTTACCTTTTTCTTTTATTCCCAACTTCTATTGAAATGCCACAAACATAAGACATTTAACTTAAGTAATAGCACACACATATTCTTATTCTTGAAATTTTCTTTTTTTTTTTATTTTAGCAATTTTTACTTACTGCTTCTTTACATAATTTTTCTGTGTGGCTGTTACTTGTCTTACCAAAATTATCATCGCCCAATATCTTCCCCAAAATTTGGAACAAATTTGCTTTGAACCATGATGCTCTCCTACAACCTAAAGAAAGGTAGATGGAGATTATAATTCAATAGGCTTAAGGTTTAGCTCAATCAATCGTATTCAAGCTCAAAATGGGTGCAAGGGATTCATCATTCATGAACAAGGTGTGACACCCTCTACCCCACATATATATGTACTAATAATAAAAGAAATAATTAAAAAAAATTAAACTTAATTCAAGTTTTTAAAACATATTTAAATACAAGCCTTTCAAGAGGGTAGCAGGCTCACATTCACCTTTCTAACATCATCATAAAACTTTTCTAAATAAATAATAAATTCACTTCGGCTCAAACAAGGCCGTCTATAAAACCCTATATCCCAATGCCACATCCTATCAGAGCGTTGTGTCCCGACGTCCTTCAACACATGGTTCCTTAAAGCAATTCACCTAGTCATCTGCTCCCCCGAACACAAAGTTCAAGATCATCACAGGATCCAAACACAAACAACACATGGGGAGTGAGTTATCACATTCCTAACTAATAGAGAAATAAGGCAACTAGATATACATATAATATAAACCAAATAAAACTTAGTTACACGTAATTCACGTAATTCCACCACTTTATCATTCAAAGTTCACTTTTTAATCATCAATCACATTACACAAGAATCACACGCTCTGATCAAGACATAATAACACATCAATTTCATAATAAACAATTAGCAAGCACATGAGACAGTTATGCTAAGACTCAAGCCTATATGCAATGTGGTACCATGTCAGTGAAAAACCACCCTGGGACACTTAGGAGTACATAACAAGACACACCAAACAATGGGTTTGTCAGGTCACTCTCACTAAGTAAGATCATAGGGAGACCAGTCAGGATCACGATGTTTTGCGAGAATGCTCCAACCATATGGGATCAACATAGGCTTAAAGGAGCACTCAAACCCGGTGACCCCCAAGGCCTACACTCCGAAGAGTCCGTTAGGGCCTCTCCCTCCTGATTCAGGTCCAACCCCTAAAATCATTTTAGCACACAGACACTGCTCATGAATTATACAATACCCATGACCTCACACTCGTGTGTTAAACACGTACAACATATTGCGCTACAATTTAATATTGGTTCCTAAATAGGAAACCTACACTTTCTCTTTAACAGTGCGCATTTACACTTTTCTCAAGATAACACTGGTCGGGTTATTGTACAATTCACAGCTTACAACACAAATAATGTCACATCAAGAGTTAATCACACACTTATTCACAACCAAAACTCATTCACAATTTCACATCTCATAATGTCACAATCCACCTACACATGTTTTCACGTATCTCACAATTCAACACATGTTCTACTTTACACTTTTACTCAATCTCAATAACAATATTATAATCTCAAGACAACATATTATTCCATAATTCATCACATATTTCATTTATAAACAATGCTCATGAATTATACAATACCACGACCTCACACTCATGTTTCAAGCATGTTTAACACAATTGCGCTATAATTTAACGCTGGTTCCTAACTAGGAACCTACACTTTCTCTTTAACACTGCGCATAAACAATTTTCTCAATATCAACACTGGTCGGGTTATTGTATAATTCATAGCTCATAACTCAATACACACATCGGTGAATGCTCGGAATGTGGTTGTGAACCTGGTGTTTAAATTTCACGACGATCCAACGGTGAATGATTCTGTGATCATCGTTTTTTTGAGACAGGTTTAGTGAGCTGCGGGAAAAAGAAAGGGTTCTGAGAGGAGAAGGGGAAAAACGAAAATGAGAGACAGAGGAGGCTGAGGAGTCAGTCTGAAAAACCTAGCATGTTGCTATTTATAGCTAGGGGCATTTACGACCTATTATTTACTCTATTTATTTATTTTTATTATTTTTACTAAAAAACTTTTTAAATTTATTTATGAAAAAAATGGGATGTTACACAAGGTAAGCTATTTGGCTAAGTGGCTAATTCAATCAATCACGACCTTCATCATTTCCAGAATCATGCATTCATTCAGTATTCAGAGATTCATACAAAAATTGGTACTCAATGCTAGTCATTCTCTCACAATTTAGGTTTACTATCCTATGTAAGGTTAATGGTTACGTGATTAAAGGGGGTATTGGTTTACCTTACTAGGTAGGGGTTAGGATTGCTTAACTAATTAAGGTTTACGGTTAGCTTACTACTCAGGGTTCAATAATTGTGGTTTACTTTTATCTTTCCAAGTAGGGAAAGTGTTGACGTCACTATTTAGGGTTTACTGTTACCTTTATAATTAGGGTTTAAGGTTAATTCAGTTGTTAGGGTTTAGTGTTACGTGAGTAATTAGGGTGGTTTCACTAATTAGGGTTATTGAAGGTTTAACATAATAATATAAATTGGTGATTACTTTTAAATTCACATACAACTTAAACGAAAATAATTAAAAACTTTATCAAATATCGTTAAATAATAAACATTGTTTAGTCATATTGCATACATAGTTCATATAAAACCTAAAGAATCAAAAAATTCTTCATGCGTCTTTCATACGCCACCTTTGTCTCGATCGAACGTATACATCCCATTGTGTAGTGACACCTCTTGTGATCCACATGTAGTCTTCGATCATAGTGTATGCTTTTATTCCTTCGGTCACTATCCTTAGGTTGAGCAACCTTTCTAACCTTTCAGCTATTGCTTGGCAAGCCTCTTAGGGCATTGATAACAATGGAAAAAGTTTAGGGTTAATGCATGTTCAGATAAAATGACTAACAGTCACAATTGAAAATATATTATACCACTGTATGTTGAGGTTGGTCTACATCAACATGTGCATCTGAAAGTGCTTTGTCCAAAGCCGCTATCGCCACCAGGTGCTAATGAACATCTGGTTCAACAAATGTGTCATCATGCACCACAGGCGGGATGTCTAGGAGGATCCCCTGGCTGTGTTAGACTCATGAAGGGATGAGATATCATGTAGAACCATTCCATGTAGTCTGCTAAACACTGTCCAGGCGTAACACATATCTAACCCACCGATGCAATGTATTCAGAAAACTGAATCCATCTATCATCAATGTCTTTTATACATAGAGAAGGAGCAACATGGTGTGGATGAATGGTCTGCACATACCCAAACTACCGTACAATCCTTTCTAGTCGGTGTATGACAATAGATGGATCCCATCTAATATGTTCGGAAAATAAAGAGACAAGCTCAAACTCTATGAATGCACGGTGGTCACTGTAGACAAAGGATCAAGGCGATGCTTTGATGATGCCAAAAGATCACATGCGTCTCAAAGCTTTATTCAAGACAAAGCAATTAAAGATATTCAAGATGGATGATCAAGACAATCTATAGAGTCTTAGAAAGGGTATATTAAATAGGAAGGAAATTCCAATTGAAGAAGCAAAAGGTTTGACCAAGAAATTTAAGTTAAAAAGTCTTTTTCAACAAATTTACTCTCTAGTAATCGATTACCAGTGGCCAAAACTGATTTACAACAGCTATTAAAATTTGAATTCAAAATTTGCACTGTGTAATCGATTACACATATATGGTAATCGATTATCAGTAGTTTCTGAACGTTTTAATTCAAATTTTAAAGTGTGTAATCGATTACACATATATTGTAATCGATTACCAGAGCAGATTTTCAGAAAATATTCTCAACAGTCACATCTTTTTATGTGGTTCTTGAATGGCTATCAAAGGCCTATATATATATGACTTGAAACACAAATTTGCTAAGAGTTTTTCAGAACAAAAAAGTCTTATCCTCTTAAAAAGCAAAATCGTTTTATCCTCTTACAAATTCCTTGGCCAAATTACTTGTGATTCAATAAGGAATTATTTGAGTGCTCAAATTGTTCAATCTATCTCTTTCAAGAGAGATTTCTTCTTTTCTTCTTCTTCATTCTGAAAAGGGATTAAGAGACCGAGGGTCTCTTGTTGTGAAAGAATTCTAAACACAAAGGAAGGGTTGCCTTGTGTGTTTAGAACTTGTAAAAGGAATTTACAAGATAGTGGAACTCTCAAGCGGGTTGCTTGGGGACTGGACGTAGGCACAAGGGTGTGGCCGAACCAGTATAAATCTGAGTTTGCATTTTCTCTTCCCTTAAACTCCTTTATTTATTATTGTTTTATATTCATATTCAAATTGTTCTATTTGAATCAAATATTTAAGAAACTCATTATTAAGGGAATTTATAACTTGAATAGAGAGTGAAATAGAATTTTAATTAGGGAAATAAGTTGTAATATCTTAATTCAACCCCCCCCCCCTTCTTAAGATATCTGAGGCCACTTGTCCAACAAGTGGTATCAGAGCTTCATTCTTGTATAAAGTTTAGAAGCTTCAAGAATTATGGCCTCATCAAACTACTTGTTTCCCGAGGGAAATTCTATAAATAGACCTCCCATCTTTAATGGAGTGAGTTACCACTACTGGAAAACCCGCATGCAAATCTTTATAGATGATGAGGACATGACCAAGAGCAAGGGCAAGGATCCACTTGAAGGACTTGGAGGGCCTATGACAAGGGCTAGAGCAAGGAAAGCCAAGGAAGCTCTTCAACAAGTGCTGTCCATACTATTTGAATACAAGCCCAAGTTTCAAGGAGAAAAGTCCAAGGTTGTGAGTTGTATCATGGCCCAAATGGAGGAGGACTAAATGGCACCACTTTGTCTCAATTTTAGAGTGTTTAGTTTGTCTAAATAATGGACCAATCCTTGTAAAGTTGGCTGACCAAAAATATGTTTTGGGTTAATCAACTAAAAGGGCTTTAGTAGGTTTAGTTCAAGTTGTAATAAGGGCCCAATTGGCAACCAAGGCATCAGCCTTTTGGGAGACCAAATGGTGGCTGACTTGTTGGCTGTTGGGGGTGACTTTTGGTTGCCACAATTTCAGTTACACTCAGCCATTAAGTTTTTTTTAATTCCCTAGATTAATGGCATTAAGTTATTTTAATTCTAGGTTAGTGGGTCATTACTAAAATCTGTTGTAAAGCTTCTATATAAGCTGAACCATTTTATCAATAAACACAAGTTGAGTTTTATTCAGAAAATTAGAGTTTATCTCTATTATCTTAGTGAGAGTGATTCTCCTAAATTCTTGAGTGATTCAAGAACACCCTGGCTGTATCAAAGGACTTTCACAACCTTTGTGTGTTGCCCTCGCTGGAAAGAGTGAGTCTTTCCTTCCTTTCATCTTCACCCTTGTTCTTTCAAACCACAATTCTAGAAAATCCACCACCTCTGCCCAGAATTATCTCGTGGCCATAACTCCCATTTTATGCACTCAAATTAAGTGATTCTTGAGCCTAAATTGACTTTCAAAACGAGACCTTTCACCTCGTTTTGGAATCACCTCATTTGGAGCCCTGTAGCTTCAGTTATTGCCATTTCTATATTTCTGTCCAGCCACCACTTTACCTACATTTTACCATCCTATTCATCCATTTTATGCCAAGAACCACCTTATTAAGACCCACGAAATTAACCACCTTATTTTCCATCCTTTCCTTAATCAATTTCCACATTTTCCATCAAGGTTTAATCCTAGACGATCCTAAGTCAGCCCTTGTGCCATGAGGGTTCATATCAATAGAGGCAATAGATTTAAATATTTGGGAAGCCATAGAACAAGGACCTTATGTTCCCTCTATAATAGTCGGAAGTGCAACAATAGAAAAACCTAGAGCAGATTGGACTGAGGAAGAAAGAAGATTAGTACAATATAATTTAAAGGCCAAAAATATTATTACATCTGCCTTAGGAATAGATGAATACTTTAGGGTTTCAAATTGCAAAAGTGCTAAGGATATGTGGGATACACTACAAGTAACACATGAAGGCACAACAGATGTTAAAAGATCTAGGATAAACACTTTAACTCATGAATATGAAATTTTTAGGATGAATGTAAATGAAAGTATACAAGATATGCAAAAGAGGTTCACACACATAGATAATAATCTTGCATCTCTAGGAAAAACTTTTCAAAATGAAGATCTAGTAAATAAAGTCTTAAGATGTCTTAATAGAGAATGGCAACCAAAGGTAACAACCATCACAAAATCTCAAGACTTATCTAGTATGTCTCTTGCTACATTATTTGGAAAATTGCAGGAGCATGAAATGGAATTACTAAGATTAAATCAGCATGAAGAAACTGATAAGAAGAAGAAGGGAATCACTCTTAAAGTCTCATCTGCAATCCAAGAAGACAGTGATAAAGAAGATTCTATTGACTTGGATAATGATGAAGATATTAGTCTGTTTGTAAAAAGATTCAACAAATTCCTGAGAGTCAGAGGAAATCAAAAGCGACCTAATTTTAAACCTAAAAGAAGGACAGAAACTTCATCTTCTACTTTAAAATGCTTTGAGTGCAATCAACCTGGACATCTGAGGGTTGACTGTCCCATCTTCAAGAAATAGATGGAGAAGTCTGAAAAGAAAAATATTAATGAAAAGAAATTGAAGAAAGCATACATTACATGGGATGAAAACGATATGGAATCTTCTGAAGATTCAGAAAATGAAGAAATAAACCTCTGCCTTATGGCAAAAAGTTATGAAAGTGATGAAGAGGTAACATCTTCAAACAACTTATCTATTTCTTTTGATGAATTACAAGATGCATTTGCTGATCTGCATAAAGAGTCAATTAAACTTGCAAAGTTAGTCTCATCTTCAAAGAAAACAATTTCAAATTTAGAAAATGAAATTTCAAAATTAAACAAAGAATTAGATCATCTTAGAAATGAAGTCTCAATTTCTAAACCAAATGAAAAAGTTCATATTTCTACTATTTCTGACAAGAGAATGTCAGATTCTTGCAGTTGTTGTGAAAAGTATGAAAAAGAAATCAAAGAGTTGAAAAAATCTCTTGCAAAATTCTGTTATAGTAAAAATAATTTAGATGTCATATTAGGAAAACAAAGACATGTCTCCAATAAGGCTGGATTAGGATATAAATCTGAAAAACAACAAAAATTTCATAAAAACTTCTCGACTTCCACACAAAAATATAATTCTAGTTCTATCACATGTTTTTACTGTGGAAGAAAAGGGCATGGCACATCTACATTCTATTTTAGAAGAAATTGTAACAATATTAAAATGATTTGGGTCCCAAAAGGATCCTTTATTCATACTAACACACAAGGACCCAATAAAGTTTGGGTACCTAAGTTACAACCTTGATTTTGTAGGAACCCTTGAGGAAAAAGTGGTACATAGATAGCGGATGCTCAAAACATATGACGGGAGACAAATCAAAATTCACACATATCTCTTCCAAGAAAAGCGGACATGTAACTTATTGTGACAACAACAAAGGTAGAATTCTTGGAGTTGGAAAAATAGGTACAAATGCTTCAACCTCCATTGAAAATGTTCTACTTGTTGAAGGTCTTAAACATAGTCTGCTTAATGTGAGTCAATTATGTGACAAAGGCTATCTGGTATCATTTGATTCTCAAAAGTGTGTCATTGAACATAAACATGATACAAATATAAAGCATATAGGGTTTAGAGTCAACAATGTTTACATGATAGACTTAAGTAAAAAACTAGATAATAATCAATGTTTTCTTAGTAAAGATGATGATCCATGGTTGTGGCATAAACGGATTGCACATATAAACATGGAACACTTAAATAGATTAATATCAAAAGATTTAGTTGTTGGTTTGCCAAAACTAAGATTTGAAAAAGATAGGCTATGTGATGCATGCCAAAAGGGAAAACAAACTAGAGTTTCTTTCAAATCTAAAAACATTGTTTCAACTACTCAACCCTTACAATTACTTCATATGGATTTGTTTGGTCCTTCCAGAATCATGAGTTTTGGAGGAAGTTACTATGCTCTTGTTATAGTTGATGATTATTCTAGATACACTTGGACTCTTTTTATCACTCATAAGAATGATGCATTTCAAGCATTTAGAAAACTTGCAAAAATCATTCAAAATAAGAAAAATCTAAAGATTATATCTATTAGGAGTGATCATGGGGGTGAGTTTGAAAATAAAGAATTTGAATTATTTTGTGATAAGCATGGGATTGAGCATAATTTTTCTGCACCAAGAACTCCTCAACAAAATGGTGTTGTTGAAAGGAAAAATAGATCTTTGGAAGAGATTGCTAGAACTTTATTAAATGATACTCCTCTTCCAAAATACTTTTGGGCTGAAGCCGTTAACATTGCATGCTACATTTTAAATAGGGCTTTAATAAGACCCATTTTAAAGAAAACTCCATATGAATTGTTCAATGGCAGAAAACCAAACATCTCACATCTTCATATCTTTGGTTGTAAATGTTTTGTATTGAATAATGGAAAAGATAACTTAGGAAAATTTGATGCTAAGTCAGATGAAGGTATTTTCCTTGGATATTCTCTGCATAGTAAAACTTATAGAATATATAATAAAAGAACAATGACAATTGAAGAGTCTATACATGTTTCCTTTGATGAGTCTAATGCCATTCTTCCAAGGAAGGATTTTTTAGATGATATTTCAGATTCCTTAGAAGATACACATATTCATGGAAATGACTCTAAAGAAAAAGATGAAGGAAGCAATGAGGATTCTCAAGATAATGGGGCTAGAGGAAATAATGAACTTCCAAGAGAATGGAAAGCCTCAAGAGATCATCCCCTCGACAACATTATTGGTGATATATCAAAAGGGGTAACAACTAGACATTCTCTTAAAGATTTATGCAATAATATGGCTTTTGTATCTATGATTGAACCTAAAAATATAAAAGAAGCCATAGTAGATGATAACTGGATAATTGCCATGCAAGAAGAACTGAATCAATTTGAAAGAAATAATGTGTGGAAACTAGTAGAAAAACCTGAAAATTATCCTGTCATAGGAACAAAATGGTTTTTTAGAAATAAATTAGATGACCATGGCATAATTATTAGAAATAAGGCTAGGTTAGTAGCAAAAGGGTATAATCAAGAAGAGGGAATAGACTATGAAGAAACATATGCTCCAGTTGCAAGATTAGAAGCCATTAGAATGCTCTTAGCATATGCATCCATAATGAATTTTAAACTCTATCAAATGGATATTAAAAGTGATTTTCTAAATGGTTTAATTCAAGAAGAAGTATATGTTGAACAACCCCCAGGCTTTGAAATCCCGGATAAACCAAATCATGTTTATAAATTGCAAAAGGCTCTTTATGGTTTGAAACAAGCCCCTAGGGCGTGGTATGAACGTTTAAGTAATTTTCTCCTAGAAAAAGAATTTTCTAGAGGAAAAGTGGATACAACATTATTCATAAAAAGAAAGCATAATGATATTTTGTTGGTTCAAATATATGTTGATGATATAATTTTTGGATCCACTAATGATTCATTGTGCAAGGAGTTTTCCTTTGATATGCAAAGTGAATTTGAAATGTCAATGATGGGAGAACTAAAGTACTTCCTGGGATTACAAATCAAGCAAACTCAAGAAGGTATATTCATCAATCAATCCAAGTACTGCAAGGAATTGATCAAAAGATTTGGGATGGAAAGTGCAAAACACATGGCTACACCAATGAGCACTAGTTGTTACTTAGATAAAGATGAATCTGGTCAAATCTATAGACATGAAACAGTATCGAGGTATGATCGGATCTCTTCTCCATTTATCTGCTAGTAGACCTGATATTATGTTTAGTGTATGCATGTGTGCTAGGTTTCAATCCAACCCCAAACAATCACATTTGAGTGCAGTTAAGAGAATCATGAGATATCTATTAGGTACAATAAATTTAGGATTATGGTATCCTAAGAACTCAACATGTAACTTAATAGGATATTCTGATTTTGACTTTGCCGGATCTAAAACTGATAGAAAAAGCACAAGTGGAACTTGTCAATTCATTGGATCCGCTCTTGTCTCATGGCATAGTAAGAAACAAAATAGTGTTGCTTTATCCACTGCTGAAGCGGAATATATTTCTGCCGGCAGTTGTTGTGCACAGATTTTATGGATGAAGCAACAATTATCTGACTATGGTATCCTTCTTGATCGTATACCTATTAGGTGTGATAATACTAGTGCCATAAATCTATCCAAAAACCCTGTTCAACACTCTCGAACCAAACATATAGAAATTAGGCACCATTTTCTTAGAGATCATGTCCTAAAGGGAGATTGTATATTAGAGTTTGTTGATACAAAGAATCAGATTGCTGATATCTTTACAAAACCTCTCCCAAAAGAAATATTCTTTTCAATAAGAAGAGAATTAGGCCTTTTAGACCTTAGTGATTTGGATAAGTAATTTTTATAAATGATTGTTTGTGTTTTGATTAAGTATGACGCTTGTTTTGTTTAATTTAGTTTACTTTTCTTATTAGAATAATTATCTCTTAAGATAGTATAAGTTTTTAGACTTAGAAATAAGTTTTCTTTTGGGAAAAGGCTATTTTTTGTTCTGGTAATCGATTACATGAATATTGTAATCGATTACAATATTTATGTAATCGATTACCAGTAGGCTGCCTCCTCATGTAATCGATTACCATTACTTGTAATCGATTACCACGCGTCCTGCTCTATAAATATTAGATTTTCCAGAAATCCATGCGCAGCCCCTTCCTCCTTGCGACATTCCTCCATTCCCAAACCTCCAAATCTTCCTATCTCACTCATTTCTTCATCAAATCAACTCCCATAAATTGCAATCTTCTTCTTTTTCATTTTTCTTTTGATTTCACCGATTGAAATCTGCAAAAACTCCTTCAAATGGCAGAATCGTCAAAGAAACGTAAGGGTTCCTCCACCTCCACTTCGGCTTCAAGAGCTCATCGTTCCAAAGCCACTAGCGCATCCACAGCACCAATTCCACCCTCATTATCCTCTTCCACATTGTTTTCTTCCGAAGAACAGCAGAAACGGTATTCAAATCTCTTCTCATCTCGTTCCATTATCGACCCTAAGTTTATTGATATGGAATTCTTTTCTGCTGAAACTTTTGATTGCATTCAAGCCTTTCAGAACCTAGGTCTTATACCTTTCATGTCATTACAATTGCCTGTTTATCCTGAATTGGTTAAAGCCTTTTATTGTAATCTTGAAATTCAGGACAACACTTTAATTTCTGAGGTTTTTGGGATAAAAATGGTCATTGACCAATCCCTTTTCCATGACTTAACCCAATTGTCCAGTGACGGTGTACCATTTGAAGGTACACTGAATGACGATTGGAAGTTTGATTTTTCTGCACATGATGCCCGCCAGTTGGTTTGCACCAACAATGCGGATATGACCGGACGCCTGCTTGCCGGCTCATTGGCTTTTGAAAGCCGCATCCTTCATTATCTGATTGTGCGGATTTTGCTTCCAGGATCTTCCAATCTTGCCTAGGTTTCTGAGGAAGATCTTGTTATCATGTGGGCCTTTCATACCGGCCGTCAACTTGACTGGGCACATCTTGTAAGATATCGCATGCATAAGGCATTGCGATTAAATGCACCTTTGCCGTATCCACAGCTTGTCACTCTCTTTTTCCGCCATTTTCAAATTCCTCTTGATTCTGAACCTTATGTTCCAATCAAGAGATCTTTTTTAATTGGTGCTGCTGTGATTGCTTCTTTTGGTTACCGCAAAGAGCGTGATGGCTCTTGGGTCAAAAAGGGCACTCAACCCGCTGATGAAGAAGACAACCTACCAGTTGAAGATAATTCCACTCTTCTTCGACGGCTTATGGACAAGTTTGATGGACTTCAGACTTTTGTTGGTGACAAGTTTGATGCCATGGAATTGCAAGTCGACATGCGGTTCGATGCCATGGAATCAAGGATCACCAAAGTTGAAGAAGATGTCTCCTTCATCCGTACTTGCTTTGATCCACCACCACCGCCTCCATCATCATCTTAGCTTAAGTATTATGAATAAGTATTATTAGTACTTTGATTTATCACCGTGTATTTGGCTTTTTATTGCTTAGATTATTGTACTCTTGCACTTATATTATATTTCTTGACTTTGCTTTGGTTGGTTATGACAATGTATGGATTTATTTTGGTTTACTGTTTGGCTCTGTTTGGCTATTGATTATGTTGCTTAGTTCTTTTTGATGTTGCCAAAGGGGGAGAGAATTTGAGAGAACTTGGGTTAGAAATAAATTATCAAGTAAAGTTAGGCATACATGCCAAAAGATAGGGGGAGTAAGGGTTGTGTGAACGTGCTATCATCTTGTATATAGTTTGTCTTGATTTCAGGGATTGTCATCATCAAAAAGGGGGAGATTGTAGACAAAGGATCAAGGCGATGTTTTGATGATGCCAAAAGATCACATGCGTCTCAAAGCTTTATTCAAGACAAAGAAATTAAAGATATTCAAGATGGATGATCAAGACAGTCTATATAGTCTTAGAAAGGGTATATTAAATAGGAAGGGAATTCCAATTGAAGTAGCAAAAGGTTTGGCCAAGAAATTTAAGTTAAAAAGTATTTTTCAACAAATTTACTCTCTGGTAATCGATTACCAGAGGATGTAATCGATTACCAGTGGCCAAAACTGATTTACAACAGCTATTAAAATTTGAATTCAAAATTTGCACTGTGTAATCGATTACACATATATTGTAATCGATTACCAGAGCAGATTTTCAGAAAATATTCTCAACAGTCACATCTTTTTATGTGGTTCTTGAATGGCTATCAAAGGCCTATATATATGTGACTTGAGACACGAATTTGCTAAGAGTTTTTCAGAACAAAAAGGTCTTATCCTCTTAAAAAGAAAAATCGTTTTATCCTCTTACAAATTCCTTTGCCAAATTACTTGTGATTCAATAAGGAATTATTTGAGTGCTCAAATTGTTCAATCTATCTCTTTCAAGAGAGATTTCTTCTTTTCTTCTTCTTCATTCTGAAAAGGGATTAAGAGACCGAGGGTCTCTTGTTGTGAAAGAATTCTAAACACAAAGGAAGGGTTGTCCTTGTGTGTTTAGAACTTGTAAAAGGAATTTACAAGATAGTGGAACTCTCAAGCGGGTTGCTTGGGGACTTGACGTAGGCACAAGGGTGTGGCCGAACCAGTATAAATCTGAGTTTGCATTTTCTCTTCCCTTAAACTCCTTTATTTATTATTGTTTTATATTCATATTCAAATTGTTCTATTTGAATCAAATATTTAAGAAACTCATTATTAAGGGAATTTATAACTTGAATAGAGAGTGAAATAGAATTTTAATTGGGGAAATAAGTTGTAATATCTTAATTCAACCCCCCCTTCTTAAGATATCTGAGGCCACTTGTCCAATAGTCACCGTATGAAATCCAACACACACCATCAAACGCCAATCTATTCAAACGCTTGCGATATGTCGACACTAGTAATGCCTTCCCAAACTTCCAACGGCAAGCACATGGTTTGCTCCCATGATAATCTTCGATAGCAGTAGAAGGAAAGTACTCATAGATCCAACACTACACACATTTTAAAAACAACAAAATCATGAAAACAATACTCAATATAAACTAAAGAACTAAAAAAGAATTAAAAAAATAAATAAAAATTACCTATAAAAGTATGATATATCTTGCAGGTTGCCTGGCGGTGCTCTTTGACAGAACATTCAAATTCTCATACATATGGACCAGTGCAGCAGCTCCCCATGTGTAGCTTCCATTTTGCATCAGGTCATGAAATGCATCCAAGAATACCACATGAACATGTGTGGCACTCTTGTTAGCAAAGAGTTTGCAACCTACCAGATGCAACAAATATGCTTGAGTTGCTACAATCCATTGTACTGTGTCACATTTGCTCTGATATATGTATCACAGCCAGGATAGCCTAACATATGCCCCATGGCATTGTACTATCCCAGGTCTTGCTTCTTTTGAACTAACAGCAAGACAACTTCGTCCACATAAAGAGCCTCGAAGCTGTGGAAGGCTCGCGTAATGGACAGATGTAGCAACGATGCCACATCGTCGAGGGTGATAGGCACCTCTCCTACAGGAAGATGGAAACTACTAACTTCCTTGAGAAGCAAGGAAGGTAGCTTCCTTCGGAAGCTAGAGGGGGGGGGGGGGGGGGCTACTCACAGCCCTCCAATAGCTAAGCTCACCCCGATGCCAAAATACATGAAAATACAAAAAAAAGTCCCTACTACAAAGACTACTCAAAATGCCATGAAATACAAGGCCAAAACCCTATACTATTAGGATACCCTTAACTTATAGGGTTGGGTGCCCTTAATTCGTAGGCCAAAATACAAGGCCCAAAAGAAGAAAAACCTATTCTAATATTTACAAATGAAAGTGGGTTCATAGTTAGCCCATGGGCCCAAAATCTACCCTAAGGCTCATGAGAATCCTAGGGCTTTCTCCTGTATCTCTGGCCTAATCTTCCTGGAGTCTTCTATCTAATGCCCTTGGGGGTAGAATTGCATCAAATGGGGAGTAAGCAAACAAGAAAAAAGAGGAGTAGAAAAAAAAATTGGAGAACAACAAAATTAAAATAAAAAGAACTTACAACTGAAAATGAATCACAACACACTTTTATTGCATTTTTTCTTCTTTCTTCTTCTTTGTTGTTACACTTTTTTTCCTTTTTTTTCTTTGAACTTTTGCTTTTTATACTCTTTTTTTTTATCTTTTTTCTCTTTGTTTTTTCTTTTTTAACAATGCAAAAGAAAATGAAATGACAAAAATAAAGGGACTTACGTGAAAAACAAAATACAAATCCCCCCCACTTGTTTGAAACCCACTCCCTAAACAATTCCAAGACCCATTTTCTCCCTAAAGTTTAAGACAAACATGGTTTCCCACTTTTTGGCTCGTAATGAGCTACAAAATGAAAGAAGGGGTTAAAGGCTCAAAGAAGGTGACAATGAATATTAATGCAAGGTAGGTTTATTTGGCTAGTAGCTAAAAGGAAGAAGGCCTAAATCATCTCAATTAATGCATGTGCAACAAGGAATAACAAGAGAGGCAAGACAAAACCTAGAGTAATCTAGCATAAGGGTGAAATCACACATGAAAGAACATGAATGGAATAGTGCAATCCATCCACCAAGGCCCCAAAACTCACAAGGCATAATTCTATCACACATGATCCACCTTAAAATTTAATTTCCAAGCCTACTTACCATTTCAACAATTGCAACAATGGTAGCAAAATTCCACCCAGAGGAAATAATTCGCTCCACGACACTTGTTCACTAAGCGCAATTTCAGCCAGTAGAGAAATTTTGCTTAACGCGAAACATCTTGCTTAGCGCCAAAAGTTAAATTTTGAAGTCCTCTTAACGCGACACTTGTTCCTTTGTGGTTGTGGTATTGGTTTGAAGTCCTCTTTGATGTTGATTATGTGCATGTAGATAGATGGGTGTCGCAACCTACCCTTCGGCGGGAGGGCGACGCGTGACTCGCGGGATGCGTGTTCCACGAAAGGAATACGCGCGGAGTCGCCACCAATGTTTATTTGAGGAAAACGTCGGAAAAACCGGAAAAGACGCGATCTACGAACTTTTAAGTGAAAGGTTCGGGAGTTGTATTTACGCACGGGGAAGGTATTAGCACCCCACACGTCCGTCCCAAGGGACGGCAGCCTTTAATCGAATGTGCAAACATGACTTTGATTTTTTATGTTCCCTTTTATGTCTCTATATCCTTTATACCCTTTTTATATTTTTCTCTTTTGGTGGTCGACAAGGGTGTTTCCCTTTGCTCCTACGTATTCCTCAATTTGCGATGAGGAAATCAGACCTACGTAGTTCTTTTGGAACAAAGTGTTTGGTTAAGTTGTTTTTTGTCTTTTTTTGCAAAATATGTTTTTATTGAACAAAAGGTCATTTAAGGTGTTGGACCATTAAACGGTCTTTTGATTTTGAAAGGAGAGAAACGTTAAGGCATCGGACCATTAACGATCTCTTGGGGTGGTCGACAAAAGCGGGGCTTTTGCTCCTACGTATACTCAATTGCGATGAGGAAATCAGACCTACGTAGTTCTTGCTTATCAAGTGATTCCTTTTTTACTTTAAGAGGTGATCATTTTAAGGCGTTGGACCTTGAAAAATGATCCATTTACTTAGTAAGAAATTAAAATGACAAACTTCAAAAACCTATTTTTATGGACGAGCTTGACTAGGCGAGTTGATTTTAGCCTTAGTTTCACTTTAGTTGTTTAGTCAATTCGATTAAGAATGAGAAATCCCAAAGAGAAAACGTCCGATTGATTTTCCGCTTTATTTTACTAAAAGATGTTTTTTTTTGTTATTATATTATTTTTTACCTCTTTTTTGATTTTCAACGTGGTTACGGCACGACCGAAAGGTCGGAATTCATTTTAACCGAAGTTAACGGATAATACAATTCAAACGTTCGGTGGAAATTGATTTTATTTTTAAGTTAGGCGAGAAATGACTTAAGTAAAATGGCTTAAGCACGTCAAAAGGGGGTATAAAAAGTAAATGAAACGAGAATAGAAATACACAAAACACAATGTGGACCACCATGGGTACATAGAATGAATCGAAAAGCTTGGTTCGAGGTACTTACCCATTGAAGATCGAAGAACGATGAAGAACGAATGAAGAACGTCGAAGAACGAATGAAGAACGTCGAAGAACGATCGAAACCTTCGCGAATTTCCTCACGGAAACGTTACGGAAACATTTCGGAAGCGCCTCGGCTTAGATTTTCTTCACGGAAACAATTTTTCCAAGCAAATTCGAAAGAGAGAGAAGTGCCTAAGGGGCTGAACACTTTTCTTCTTCACTTCCTCCCCTATTTATAGCAAAATAGGGGAGGTGCTTGCCGCCCAGCCTTCTGGAGGAATATTTTGGAGGGCCCAAGTGGGCCTGGGTGCTATTTGCACCCCCATTTTTACTAAGTACACCCCCTTCTATTTTTTTGGTGATTCTTTTTTCGTAAAGTTACGGAAACTTACGAATTTTGTAACGATACTTGTTTTCTTTCCGTAATGTTACGGAACCTTGTGGATTACATAATCATCCCCTTTTTGACTTACGGAATGTTACGGAACCTCACTTAATTATGCAACGATGCTTCCATTTGATTTCCGGTGTGTCACGGAAACTTACGGATTGTGCATCAATATTTTTTTGGTTTTCCGGCATGTCCTGGAATTTCACAAATTGCTTAATGATGGGTGCCAAGCACCTCACAAGGACCAAAGAAAGGTCGCATGTCATCAAGCAAAGGTCCCCGGACGAAATTAGGGTATGGCAGTTGCCCCTCTTTACTTGTCTTTTATTGGAGATAAAAGGAAAGTAAAGATAAGACACTAATTTCGTTCCTCTCGATTTGACGAGAGTCGCGGGTGACCATAAAATCTCCACATGCAAATGACTTGTTGTTTCCGAGGGAACAAAAGGTGCCTAATGATGGGTGCCAAGCACCTCACAAGGACCAAAGAGAGGTCGCATGTCATCAAGCAAAGGTCCCCGGACGAAATTAGGGTATGACACTAATTTCGTTCCTCTCGGTTGACGAGAGTCGCGGGTGACCATAAAATTTCCGCATGCAAATGACTTGTTGTTCCTGGAATTTCACAAATTGCCTAATGATGGGTGCCAAGCACCTCACAAGGACCAAAGAAAAGTCACATGTCATCAAGCAAAGGTCCCCGGACGAAATTAGGGTATGAAACTAATTTCGTTCCTCTCGGTTGACGAGAGTCGCGGGTGACCATAAAATTTCCGCATGCAAATGACTTGTTGTTCCCGGAGGAACAAAAGGTGCAGAAGACTATGTCAGTCTCTGCATGCTATCAAGCGTTCTGTCTTACAGATAGCAAAAGAATGTTTATACGGATAACCACTCGGGTATTTCCGCCCGTCAGCATGACTCAAAAGTCAGTATGACAGATCTTGTAAGTGCGGAAGATGATGTAAATCTCTGCGTGTCAACGGGCTTGTCGGCCGCGATTGACGAAGGGTGCAGAATGACCACATTGGCCGCTGCTTGTCATCGGGCCCGCCGCCTCTGGATGACAAAAGGGTGCGGATAACCGTAAGGTGTCTCCGCGTGTCATCGGGCCCGCCGCCTCTGGATGACACAAGAGTGCGGATAACCGTAAGGTGTCTCCGCGTGTCATCGGGCCCGCCGCCTCCAGATGACACAAGGGTGCAGAATGACCAAATTTTGTCTCTGCGTGTCATCGGGCCCACCGCCTCTGGATGACAAAAGGGTGCGGATAACCGTAAGGTGTCTCCGCGTGTCATCGGGCCCGCCGCCTCTGGATGACACAAGGGTGCGGATAACCGTAAGGTGTCTCCGCGTGTCATCGGGCCCGCCGCCTCTGGATGACAAAAGGGTGCGGATAACCGTAAGGTGTCTCCGCGTGTCATCGGGTCCGCCGCCTCTGGATGACACAAGGGTGCGGATAACCGTAAGGTGTCTCCGCGTGTCATCGGGCCCGCCGCCTCTGGATGACACAAGGGTGCAGAATGACCAAATTTTGTCTCTGCGCGCCATCGGACACGACTGTGTCTGAATGGTAAAGGGGTGCAGAATGACCAAATTTTGTCTCCGCGTGTCACATGACCTCAGGGTCAGTATGACAGATCTTGTGGGGCGGCCGACAAAAGCAATGCTCGTGCTCCTACGTATCCTCCAATGAGGAACTCAGACCTACGTAGTTCTAGATAACTTGTGAGACTTGAAAAAGTCTCCACCGGAAGATGTTGACATCTCCGGAAAGAGCGCAGATGACCATATTGGCCTCTGCTCATCAATCACACTTGGGGTCACTGAATGACGAGGTGCGGATAACCGTAAGGTGTCTTCGCGGGCTACCAGCTCTTGGGTCATGACAACAAAAGGTGGTGTGGTCGACAAAAGCAAGGCTCTTGCTCCTACGTATCCTCCAATGAGGAACTCAGACCTACGTAGTTCTGGATAACTTGTGAGACTTGAAAAAGTCTCGGTGTTTTCTCCACTAAAATGCAAACATGCTTTAGCAAAGAGACAAATATTCCAACTGATTAGGGCAGCATATGCCTTTTTTTTTCCTTTTATTTTCATGAGGTATTTTGCTACCTAAACATGTGTATATTTTTGTGAGGTATTTTTGCTATATACATGCATATCCAAGGTATCTTGCTACCTAAACATACATATATATGTTTTGTAAGGTATTTTTGTTGTATACATGCATATCCAAGGTATCTTTCTACCTAAACATACATATATATATTTTGTGAAGTGTGTTTTTGTTTACATACATGCATATCTAAGGTATCTTTCTACCTAAACATACATATATATATTTTGTGAAGTATTTTTTTGTTACATGCATGCATATCTAAGGTATCTTTCTACCTAAACATACATATATATATTTTGTAAGGTATGACTACCTTTCGAGCTTGTGCTCGTTTTATTTAAATTCCCAGGATCATGAGCAACTAGGTGCGTCCTACTATAAAAAGTGATCAAATAACAAGCATAGATTCAAAAGGTACTAGGTTGCCTCCTAGTAGCGCTTCTTTAACGTCTTGAGCTGGACGCCTTATGACTTGTCGGTCACTGACCTAGTACTTTGCTTACATTTGGCTTTGGACTTGGTCGCCTATTGGTCGGCCATGTTGTGTAGGCAATACTCAAACCTTTTTGAGGATGAGCTGAGGTGAACTTTAGAGGTGGTGGCGGTGTGTCCATTGCCCGCTACCGGCCATCCCAATGCTGCTGTGGTGTCTCGCCCTGCGCCTTCCTGGGGGCGCAGCACTTCTTGATGAAAGCTCGATTGGTAGGGGGCCTGATGACCCTGCTGGGGGCAACAGGCACTCCCTTGAACTGATAGAGACCCGTATTTAGAGCTGGCAACTCCAAGACCCTGTTGGCCTTCTTCGGGTCCACTAGGTGTCTTGCGGGCGCGATCCCTACAAACAATAGATGACATCAGAAATCAGTTGGGGGAGGTGCATACTTACCTATGTCATGATGGCATGAGCTTGCTGGGGGGACGGGCGCCCTATAGGGCCGACAGAGGCCCGTAACCAGAGCTGGAAACCCCAGGGCCCTGTTGGACTTCTTCAGGTCCACTGGGTGTCTTTGTGGGTGCAATCCCTGCAAACAAATAAATGGTATCAGAAATCAGTTGAACCATATGCATACTTACCCATGTCGAGACGACACAGACCAACTGATACTTTTGTAGGGGGAGATTGGCATTGCGGTCGTTGGGCAGAATGTTGCTAAGTAGCAATGTCATCTATATCTGTGTAAGAGTGGTCATGTTGGTGCGCATGATCCGCACTCATCTCTTTGCAGTGGCACGGGTGAAATCTTGCCCCGGTACGCATAGTAGTTGTGTGATAGCCTCCCTCTCTGGTTGTGCTCGCACAGTTGGCCCTCCTCCAATATCAAGGGGTGGCCCAGGAACCGTTAAAAGGAAACTACTGGTCCCTTAACCGGGAGTGCAAGTCTCGGTTAAGCATTTAAGGACAGAGGACCTTAAACTCTCTTAAGGTGTGGATGTGGAGCACACTGAAAATGAGGACACGTAGCCCTCTAAAGGTGAGGGCGTGCAGCCCTCTCAAGGCGAGGATGTGTAGTCCTCTGGAGGTGAGGGCGTGCAGCCCTCTGTTGGCGAGGACGTGTAGTCCTCTCAAGGTGAGGGCGTGTAGCCCCCTGTTGGCGAGGACGTGTAGTCCTCTAAAGGTGAGGGCGTGTAGCCCTACGAAGGTGAGGACATGCAGTTCTCTGATGGCGAGAGCGTGTAGTCCTCTAAAGGTGAGGGTGTGCAGACCTCTGACGGTGAGGGTAACTAGTACCCAAGGTGAGGACGTGTAGCCCTCTCAAGGCGAGGACATGTAGTCCTCTGGAGGTGAGGGCGTGCAGCCCTCTGATGGTGAGGACGTGTAGTCCTCTCAAGGCGAGGACGTGTAGTCCTCTCAACGGTGAGGGTAACTAGTACCCAAGGTGAGGGCGTGTAGCCCTCTCAAGGCGAGGACATGTAGTCCTCTCAACGGTGAGGGTAACTAGTACCCAAGGTGAGGGTGTGTAGCCCTCTCAAGGCGAGGACATGTAGTCCTCTGGAGGTGAGGGCGTGCAGCCCTCTGATGGTGAGGACGTGTAGTCCTCTCAAGGCGAGGACGTGTAGTCCTCTGACGGTGAGGGTAACTAGTACCCAAGGTGAGGGCGTGTAGCCCTCTCAAGGCGAGGACATGTAGTCCTCTGGAGGTGAGGGCGTGCAGCCCTCTGATGGTGAGGACGTGTAGTCCTCTCAAGGCGAGGACGTGTAATCCTCTGACGGTGAGGGTAACTAGTACCCAAGGTGAGGGCGTGTAGCCCTCTCAAGGCGAGGACATGTAGTCCTCTGGAGGTGAGGGCGTGCAGCCCTCTGATGGTGTGGACGTGTAGTCCTCTCAAGGTGAGGACGTGTAGTCCTCTCAACAGTGAGGGTAACTAGTACCCAAGGTGAGGGCGTGTAGCCCTCTCAAGGCGAGGACATGTAGTCCTCTGAAGGTGAGGGCGTGCAGCCCTCTGTTGGCGAGGACGTGTAGTCCTCTAAAAGTGATAGGTACAAGTACCCAAGGGTCCACCCTTATGAGAAAGCAAGAGATCGACTCATCAAGAGGGCCGGTCATCCCAAATCCACAAGATTTGGACATTAGATGTAGGAAATCTATGCAGTTAACATGATTTTTAGGGATGCAGATGCATGCAACCTTTGTCGTGAAATTTGGTAAATGCGGACTTCATATGAAACAATGCAATGTAATGGAACGTTGTACAATGTTCATGACATTCTTTCCCTATTTTGTGATTTTGATTTTGATTCGATTTTTGTTTTTTTGGAAAACACAAATTGACTGTCCTTTTGAAAAAGGTGATAATTCATGCAACCTCATCCTATGTTTTTGCAAATCTCTCCGGGAACTCCCTCAGAGTGTATTTTGATTTAGTCACTTGACCATTTTGGAGTGACGACAATGGAGCCATTTGATGTTTAACCAATCCATCGAAATTCCAGGGTTTGTCCCCTTTTTTATTAGTATTTTTTTATTATTTTTTTTTAAAAAAACATCGATGGGTGAGAACTTTTGATTTGCCCCTAGGTTCACTTGAGGTTCATGCACGATGCCCCTCATTGCCCCAGTGTAAGGCTTTGAGGTACCAATCGTTGTCTTTTGTCATGACCTTGTAGGAGGGAACCTATTGGGTGAGAACTTCTAATCTGCCCTTAGGTTCGCTTGAGGTTTATGCATGGTGCCTTTCATTGCCCCAGTGTAGGGCTTAGAGGTACCAATTGTTGTCTTGTTTTCAAAACCTCGTAGTAAGGAAGAATGAAAGAAGCAATTGATTCTTGCAAAAAGAATTTTCCAAGGACGAGAAATAGTTGAAGGATTTTTCAGTTGATGGATTAAGTCAAATGACTCCTATGTAGAAGCAAGATGTTTTGATGTCTTGATGATGCTAAAGGATCAAGTGCTTCTAAGTTTTATTCAAGACTAGAATCCAAGAAAATCAAGACATATGATCAAGTTTGATCTCTTAGAATCTTTAGGAAGGTTTCCAAATTGAAACAAACAAAAGGTTTGACCAAAGAATTCTATCATTTCAAATTGAGATTTGCTCTCTGGTAATCGATTACCAGCAGTTAAAAATGTTTTAATTCAAATTTTTAAAAACTGTAATCGATTACATAAGTCTTGTAATTGATTACCATAGGGGATTTTCAGAAAATAATTTCCAAGAGACATATCTATTCAAATGTTTTAAAGAGAGTTTTCATTGCCCAAACAGTTTTATCCTGTCGAAAGATCAAGAGTTTTTCTGAACTGAAATGTCTTATCCTCTCAAAAAGATTCCTTGGTCAACCACTTGCATATTCGATAAGGAATTTTTGATTGATCTTCATTTTACAATCTACCTCTTTTACGAGAGACCTCTTCTTCCCTTCTTCTTATTTCTGAAAAGGGATTAAGAGACCGTGGGTCTCTTGTTGTAGAGGATTCCTGAACAAAAGGGAAGGGTTATCCCTGTGTGCATTGTTAATCCGAAAAGAGAGAGTGAAAGTTTAATTGGGGAATAATCTTCGTATCTTAATTCAACCCCCCCTTTTCTTAAGGTAACTAAGGCCATTTATCCAACATCCTATTCTTGATAACTCACTTCTCTCTAAGAAGACAAACTTTCCGGAATGATAAAATGAAGTCACATGAACGTCTTGAAAACACAGTCAATCAAATGCTTTTTTCTTTTTCTTTTGAACCTTTTTTATTTTTATTTTTATTTTTATTTTTATTTTTATTTCTGAAATTATTTGTTTTGAACTTTTTTTTTGTTGTTCTACGGCAGCCCTGCCAACGTGCAAGACGAGTAACCTCTGATTGAACAGTCTTAGAAGTAAACACTCAGGAGCGCAGGTCGCTTGAGCAAACAGACCAATGGCTTGCACCCACATTCCAGTGAAGTTTGAATAAGCAAACATGCGTTTGTGAGAGGATGAGGGACAAAGATATCAACTTTATCCATTTCATGATGGCATAAACTTGAAAATCCTGATGAGTCATAACAACAGCTTCCAGAATTGCCCCATGTATGGCATCTCTTGTCAATGTCAGGATTTACACGCAATTCTCCTCAAATTTCAGCCAGCCCGCATCAATTAGACCTTGCACCTTACGCTTCAGAGCCCTACAATGCTCAATGGAATGCCCCGGGGCTTTTCCGTGACAAGCACACGTTGCATTCGAGTCGTATTCTCGGAGAAATGGAGGTTGATGAACCTTGGCTAGAGTTATGGCTACCATTGAATTATCAAGTAGACATGGGAGCAAGTCAGCATAGGACACTGGAATTGGGGTGAATTCTACAGGCTTTCTCGCTGCAAAATTCATTTTTGGTTGGTGTTTTTTGGTTTTGCTAAAGGTGGTGTTCGTCATTGGAAGTGCGGTAGACAGACTTTGTGGTTGATTTAGGGATGGCCTTTATGGATAAATGGGCAGTAGGTAAGGAGAAGGTTTGTTATTGGTTGAGTAATGACATTGTTGGGTTGGTGGGAAACTTGGCCGCACAGGGATGGCAGTCACAGCATGGGTTTCTCCCTCATCCTCACCCTCTTTATTTGCCCCAGTTTTCTCATTCGTCCAAGCAGGATGATTAAATTTGCCTCTTTTCAGATCCACTTCGATCCTTTCACTGGCGAAGACCAAATCCCCAAAGCTTTGAGGGTGCGTAGCCCACCATCTTTTCATAGTAGAGTATCGATAATGTGTCTACCATCACGATCATCGTCTCCCTTTCCATCATTGGGGGTACCACTTGGGCCGCCAGATCCCTCCACCTTTTGGGCGTGTTCTTTGAAAGATCCGTCCCCCTTTTTGCAAATGTTCTGTAGTTGCATCCTATCCAGAACCATATCAAAATTGTACTAATACTGCCTAACAAAGGCAACCATTAGGTCCTTCCAAGAATGGACTCGGGAAGATTCCAAGTTAGTGTACCAGGTTACAGCTACCCCAGTAAGACTTTTTTGGAAGGAATGTATCAGCGATTCCTCATCTTTTGCGTATTCCCCCATCTTCTGACAATACATCTTTAGATGGTTCTTGGGACAAGTAGTCCCCTTGTACTTGTCAAAGTCCAGCACCTTGAACTTGGGAGGGGTGATGATATTGGGTACTAGGAACAACTCTTCTAGATTAGCAAAGGAATAATCTTCACCTCCTTCAATGGCCCTGAGCCTTTCCTCTAGATGATCCGCCTTTCCCTTTTCGGCCATAGCAGGAGGGGCTCTTCCCACCGCAAAATGCAATGGTTGTGGTTGTGGGCGAAACTGAGGGCCCTCCAAAGTGTTTTCAAAGGGTATACCCCCAACTGCTTGCCCTTCAGTGGCATATCCGAGCCAAGGCTCGAAGTCAGCTAGATTGTGGTGGGGAATTTCATGTGTCTCCCCCATGGTTTGAGAGATATGTGCCTGATCAGATTGAGGTTATTGGTTCTCAATGAGTATCGGAGTGGAGTTATTGAGATTTTCATTGAGAGTGTATGCCACGTTGGGTGGTGTATAGTTGGGAGGTAGGCCATATGATGGGAAGGCGTGCTCGTTTTGAATTTGCACATCATGGGGTCGTCCGTACTTCCCAAATCTTTGCCTACCATATTTGAGGTTGGATGATTCATTTGCTTGAGGCCAGATGGGAGCATCGGGTTCACCTTAGCGACAGCGCTAGTAGCGGCAACTATAACCGCATTGGCTTCCATTATCTTCTTCATGCTCATCATGGCCTCCATCATTGTGGCCATTTGCTCTTTCATGGCCTCCATGTCGGCCTTCATCTTCTCTTGCACCTCCTCTGCTTCACCCATTACTCTAGCTCTAGCACGAGTTCGGTAAGGGCACCGTAAAGCGTGTCCTTTTCTTTTTGATAACAATGATTAAGTTCATTTTATTTTATTTTATTTTTCAAGGAAAGAATGCAATGAGCAATGCAACCAATGAAAAACATGGATGTATGCGAATGATGTACAGTTGAAGTATTGCGAATTTTTACGCAGGACATGGGGTTGAATCAATTTAGATTTTTCCACATGGTTCATGACATCTTGGTCAAGGTGAAACTGGAAGTAACAAGGACATCAGCAGTCCTAAATGTGTTTGGCAGAAAATGAAGCAGTGATGTAACTCGATTCATCTTTTGCCCCAATTTTTGCAAGATAGTTACTTCCATACTTCAACTTGACTTGATGAACTTTTTTCGAAAAAGCATGAGCTTGGTTCAACCCCATAACCCAGGGAAAGGCAATTTTGATCGCCAATACTTCAACAACATTTCATAGGGATGAAAGACTCAGGAATACGCATACTATGCATGGAGAATGTAATTATCAAATTGAGATGCCCGAAGAAACATCTTTTCTATGCATTAGGTACCATGTTCACTCATTTTGTTTTTAAGTGAAATGGGTTTATGATCCCAACATGGTTGGCTCATGGTACCGAATATATGCAACCAAGAATGCATCATGAATTTTCATGCTTCCTTTTTTGTTTTTGTTTTGTAGAGGAAAATGAAAGGCTCACACATGAGCAAACATGAAAACAAAAGGTATGCAGTTTGTAGAACAAAAAGTATGTTGAACGCATATGCATGATGATGCAATGACTCATGCAAAATGTGATGCTAGAATATGATAACGGACAAATGCAGGAACGATATGTTCATTATGATGCCATGAAGAGATGCTTATGCATGCTAGAGATAAAATGCGGGAGTGATTTGATTCGCACTTATCTTTGGAGTAAAAACGTGGGATAAACTCATTTTATTCAGAAAGTTTATAACTATTCAAGATCTGAGCGACAATACAAACTTCCTAGCAGTTTCTAATTATATGGGCCATTGAGTCTATCATATGCTGACAATAGTTGAGAAGTCTGTGGATCTCCTCGGGGGTGGAGTAGGTGTCCGCCATTGCTTTGGCCTTGGCTAGCAATCGGGGAAGTTCTTGATTCCCGTTCAAGGTAAGAGCAAATCGGTCCATCCACATGGTTGCCTCTTGGTGTAACGAGTCGATCACCCTTCCTCTAGCCTCCCTTTCTGCTGATATCTTGGCGTACTCATCCTCTAGCCTTTGCTTGTGAGTCGCCGCTAGATTTAGCTTCTCTTTGCACTCATCGATGATGGCCCACATATTCCCTTCAGTCTCACCTTAACTGTTGGGACAAATTTCTTTTCGACCTAAGGCAAGCCTTTAGCTCGTCCTTCCAGATCATGCCTTTGACCCGTGATGATTCCTTTCACCTCTTCGGAGTTTGAGCTCACTATTGCTGCCCTATAAAGCCCCTCAAAACTTGTTTTGGTCGTGTTCTTCCTTTCGGGCCTTCTTGGTTTCTCATTCCAAGGCTTCATCGGTGGCCATATTGACGTCCCTTAGTTCATCATACTCTCTTCAGACTTTGATGGCTATGGACTTGAACTTCTCTTTGACTACCCGGGCTCTTTCAAGCTTTGCCTTTAGGGCTTGTACCTCATCACTTTCTTCTGAAGCTTTAACCTCATTGTCTCTCACAGTCTTTAGATTTGGGAGCTAATCCAATCCTTGTGTCCGGATTCTCAGCCACTTATGATAGCCTCCGATGATCCCATTACTGCTTCCCCTAAGCTCTCTGTCCTTTCTTCACGCCGCATCCCATGCCTTGCGAACTCCTTGGAGTACCCTTGCGTTGTGGTCACTGAAACCCCGTGCGATGAAAGGCGTGATGCTTTCGTCTGATGGCACTTCTCTCATGGGGTAGTCAAGCTGTCTTATGGAGAGGACGGGATTATAATTAATACAACCCCTTGTTCCCATCAAGGGAACATTTGGACATCCTTCGCATGAAGATAGAATCCTGATTCTTCCTTCCTTCTAGCGAGGGAACCAATTAACAGACGCCCCTCCATGCTAGCCAAGAGTTGGTCCCAATTCGCCTTTCCTTTTTCGACGCACGAGCGGTGACCTTGTAGCGGATAGACAGGCCTACCTTCTTGGAGAAAAAGGTGTGAAACCAGCCACACATAGAGAGCCAGTGCACAACAATCAATTCTTGCGCTGCTCTTTTCACATCCCCGGTCGAACGTGTCATACATGGAAAAAATGGCGACGACCGGGCTTTCCTTGCCATGATGAAAGGCGAGGAAAGCGTCAATCGCTGCTAGGTCTACTAACCCTTCCATATTTGGAAAGAGGACACCTCCAAAGATCAAAAGCGCCAAGATGTCAATAAAAGAAGCCCATTCGCCTTGATTTTGCCAAGGCCTTTGCCCTTTCCTCCAAACACTTCCTTGGTACTCCGACTACTCCATTTCTGTTTTGCTTTACACGGTCCAACTCTTGTGCTGAGATTTTCACTACCTTGGCAACTCTTGTCGTGGAGGGATAGCACCCAGAGAAAAGATATGGCTTCCTTCCTCCCAGTGGGCATCCCAGGATTTCTTCAAACTTTTTCACAGTCGGCACTAGCTGGAAGTCCTCAAATGTGAAGCACCTTAGAGGCTGGTCATAATACTGGGAAAGGGATGCAATCGGTTCCATGGAGACTTCTACCCTAGCTAGGTCCCAAATCTTACCGTAGGCTTTGCGGAAGGCTTGCCATTGAAGTTGACCCATTAATTGCCCCAACTCTCGTAAACTAGTGACCTCTAAGCTCTTGATTTTGACTTGATAGAACCTCTTTTTAAGCGAAGGCTTTTGACTTGATCTCATGTTTTACTAAAGTGAAATAAAATCTAGTGCGAATCAAAACTCCGACATCTATCATGGGTGGAATGGATGAATGCATGAAGAAATGCATATGACACAGATGCAATTTACGAATACGGGAGCCCGAGAAACTGTCTCCTTCTTAGATACAACGTCTAGGGGTAGCAAAGTGCCCCAACGTATGTATTTAAAACGGTGACACAGACCCTTCGTTGGTTTGTTTACAGAGGGGATCAAGACAGAACCCATGTGCGATGCATATGCGAAAGGCGCAACACGGGAATGTACATAGTATGACAATATTCACTGAATATAAGCAAAAGGGTATATGACACTTATGCATGGCAGTGTGAAAAATGGCACGCAGCGTGTTTGCTTCGTGCCCCTATTTAAGGGACCTATAAAGGAGAGAACTAACTAGGCTTTTAGCAATAATCCCCAAGGTAGTCATATCTCTCTTGATGGTTTCTAGAGGTATCATCCCCTTCGAAGAACATATTGCAGCAGTAGGGACTACTAGCAACAATAATTTTTCAAAGAGAAAAGCTCTAGATGAGGGTTCACTGTAATCAAGCAAGTCGGAGACCTAGCATGATCACAGATTCACCTCCACTCCTTATGTTCCCATGAACCCGGGTATAGGGCCCTTTTTCACTCACAGTGTGTGCAAATAGTGTTGGTGTTTGTGTGCATCAAATGAATAAATATTTACTTCATGCATACATTTTAAAACGCACTAAAAGCAACAAAGAGTTTATATACACAAGAACATAATGAAGGGAAACCAACAAAGGGGTAAGTCACGGTAAAACATTGCACAAGATTAAATGGCCTAACTCTCTAAAAACAGTCCCCAGTGGAGTCGCCAACTGTCGCAACCTACCCTTCGGCGGGAGGGCGACGCGTGACTCGCGGGATGCGTGTTCCACGAAAGGAATACGCGCGGAGTCGCCACCAACGTTTATTTGAGGAAAACGTCGGAAAAACCGGAAAAGACGCGATCTACGAACTTTTAAGTGAAAGGTTCGGGAGTTGTATTTACGCACGGGGAAGGTATTAGCACCCCACACGTCCGTCCCAAGGGACGGCAGCCTTTAATCGAATGTGCAAACATGACTTTGATTTTTTATGTTCCCTTTTTATGTCTCTATATCCTTTATACCCTTTTTATATTTTTCTCTTTTTGTGGTCGACAAGGGTGTTTCCCTTTGCTCCTACGTATTCCTCAATTTGCGATGAGGAAATCAGACCTACGTAGTTCTTTCTTATCAAGTGATTCTTTTTACTTAAGGTGATCATTTTAAGGCGTTGGACCTTGAAGAACGATCCATTTACTTAGTAAGAAATTGAAATGACAAATTTCAAAAACCTATTTTTATGGACGAGCTTGACTAGGCGAGTTGATTTTAGCCTTAGTTTCACTTTAGTTATTAGTCAATTCGGTTAAGAATGAGAAATCCCAAAGAGAAAATGTCCGATTGATTTTCCGCTCTATTTTACCTAAAAGATGTTTTTTTTATTATTATATTATTTTTACCTCTTTTTTTATTTCCAACGTGGTTACGGCACGACCGAACGGTCGGAATTCATTTTAACCGAAGTTAACGGATAATACAATTCAAACGATCGGTGGAAATTTATTTTATTTTTAGGTTAAGCGAGAAATGACTTAAGTAAAATGGCTTAAGCACGTCAAGAGGGGGTATAAAAAGTAAATGAAACGGGAATAGAAATACACAAAACACAATGTGGACCACCATGGGTACATAGAATGAATCGAAAAGCTTGGTTCGAGGTACTTACCCGTTGAAGATCGAAGAACGATGAAGAACAAATGAAGAACGTCGAAGAACGGTCGAAACCTTTGCGAAATTCTTCACGGAAAACGTTACGAAAACGTTTCGGAAGCGCCTCGGCTTAGATTTTCTTCACGGAAACAATTTTTCCAAGCAAATTCGAAAGAGAGAGAAGTGCCTAAGGGGCTGAACCCTTTTCCTTCTCACTTTCTCCCCTATTTATAGCAAAATAGGGGAGATGCTTGCCGCCCAGCTCACCCAGGCGAGCTCAGCTCGCCCAGGCGAGCAGGGTTGCTTCCTCCAGAAGCAACAGCCTTCTGGAGGAATATTCTGGAGGGCCCAAGTGGGCCTGGTGGCTATTTGCACCCCCATTTTTACTAAGTACACCCCCTGCCTCTTTTTTGGTGATTCTTTTTTCGTAAAGTTACGGAAACTTACGAATTTTGTAACGATACTTGTTTTCTTTCCGTAATGTTACGGAACCTTGCGGATTACATAATCATCCCTTTCTTGACTTACGGAATGTTACGGAACCTCACTAGTTGTGCAACGATGCTTCCATTTGATTTCCGGTGTGTCACGGAACCTTACGGATTGTGCATCAATATTTTCTTTTGTTTTCCGGCATGTCCCGGAATTTCACAAATTGCCTAATGATGGGTGCCAAGCACCTTACAAGGACCAAATAAAAGTCGCATGTCATTAAGCAAAGGTCCCCGGAAGAAATTAGGGTATGACACATAGCAATTGTGATTGGAGTTGTTTCAGCCATCTTGGGTGCTTTAATAGTTACAGCAGTTGGTTTGGAAACTATCTTGTTGGGTCTTTTCTTTTCAACTTTTGCTTATGATTTCCTTTTGACAACAACTATTTGTTTGGTTACTGCATCAGCTCTTTGTTTGGCTTCTTTTTCCAACAGTATTTTCCAAGTCGACTCATATTTAGCTCTGTCAGTTTTTTTTTTGTAGTTGATGAAGGCATTGTACGTGAACTTCTAGCATTTTCATTGTCGTCTTTCGGAAGTTGAAGACAGAATGGCAAAATATAGTGGGTAGCCACAATAAACACTTCAGGAAGTTGTCCTTAGGGTTCTTCATGGAGTTGACATTTGCATCATCAAAGTGGTCAACATTGGTTGGACACAATTCTTGAATGGAATCCCTTTTTTGGGAAGCAGGTACATGTGCAGAGTTTGAAGGGCCAACTCCCTTGGTGTCATACCACATCGTCTGATTCCACGAGATCCTAGCATCATTTGTATCAAGTTTTTGGATGAGCTTTTGGCCTCAAAACAAGGTCTTCCAATCCCGATAGTAGTTAACTAGTTGAATCTTTTGTTTTCTACTAGGCATGTCTCCATTGAACAGCTTAAAGCCCTTCTTCTTCCCTTCGTCACATATGGGCAATTGATAAACGTCAAATTTACAGAATTTTCATATGCATTTTGTGACGTTTATTCCGAATTTTAGTTAACTTTCTGATGCAATCCTACCCCTCAAGGGCATTGGATAGAAGACTCCAAGAAGATTGAGCCAAAGATGCAAGAGAAGGCCCTAGGGTTCTCATGAGCCTTAGGGTAGATTTCGGGCCCATGGGCTAAGTATGAGCCCACTTATCTTTGTACATATTAGATTAAGGTTTCATTAATTTTGGGTCTTGTATTTAGGGCTCTATAATGTAGGTAGGGTACCCTAGAAATATAGGATTTTTTCAGCCCTTGTATTTTAGGGCACCTAGACTAGTTTTTGTATTAGGGGTAGTTTTGTAATTTCACATGCACTAAGTTGATATTTGATGTGTGTGGTTGGAAATAAATTTAATTGAATTGGTAGAAGCCCAATCCAATTAAATTTTAGAGGGGGAGGTGAGCGTTTGCTGACTACACCCCATTGCCACATCATATAGTCACACTTTGTGTATGTCCTTTATGCTTTTCATGCCTCATGACACCTAGGCACACTTAGTGGAGAATCTTGGAATTAATCTTGGATTAGTGGGCTGAACCATAACTAAAATTCACTAATCATAATTAGTGAAATTTTGGCTCCAAAGTTTGGCTCCACAAATTCAATTTCAAATTCAAGTGAAATTTGAATTTCCCTCCAATTTTGTGTGACACTTAGGCTATAAATAGAGGTCATGTGTGTGCATTTTTTAAAACTTTGATCATTTGAATATTAACTTCAGATTTCAGAGCTCTTTTGGAGCACAAAATTTCGTGCTCTTCTCTCCCTCTCCCTTCATTCATCTCCTTCTTCCTCCAAGCTCTTATCCATGGCCTCCTATGGTGGTGAGCTTCTTCTAGACTCATCTTCTCCTTGAAGTGACGTCTCCTTTCTCTCTTCCTTCTCCATTCCGCTGCCATTCATCTTCCAAGAAGCAAAGGAATCCATTGATGAAGAAGATCATAGGCCTACAAGCTCCAATGGAGCATACATCACTTTCGGCCTTGTTTTGAATCAAATTAGCTTTACATTCAATTTTTACTTTGTCTTAGGTAGAATTTTATGTTTTATTTATTTTTAATGAAATTTTTATGTTTTTCAGCAAAAACAGGTCATTCTGGGAAGAGCTCTAGAAGTCCAAAATCAACGAAAAGTTCTAGAAAGAGAAATTGTGAAAATTGAAGATAAAAGCTAGGAAAATCAATAACAAGATATTTTTCAAGGATAAATTAGTTGAAGAAGAAGATAATTACTTGAATTAATTAGAGATATTATTTGTTTATAATTTCTTGTGATTATCTCCTTTATTAAATCCAACTACAATTCTATAAATATGAGGCTACGCATTCATTGTAATGATGTAGAAGTCTCGAGCAGTTCTTAGAATTATATTTTAGACTTACACCTAATAGACGCCTCCTTATTCCATTAGACACTCTAGGTTTCATTCTATTATTTTTATGATTGCAATTCCTTCCACCGGAGAGGAAAGGATGAACCTTGTTTCTCTTTAATTCTATCAATTCAATACTTTATCTTGAGTTTTTTTTATTTGTTTTTGTACTTAATGCTTTTATTTGATTGGACATCTTATAGAGGAATTCAGGAATTGACTTATGTTTTCATGAGCCTTGTTGAAACCCGAAGATGAATCAAGTACTTAATTGGGATTATCTTTAGGGATAGAATAATCTTGGTTAAGCCTCACTATTTCTTGACCATTAATGTTGATTGCTTATGTTGGTATGTCCAAGGGATTGGGTATCGATAAAGTAGTTTAGAATCTATAACCATGTGGGAGCTAGGGTAAAATACATCAGTGAATTGAGGATGAGCAAAGAGAAATGAGTAGAGAATTGTGAAGTTACAGTGGATTGAGCGAATTCCATGTCCAAACCTAGACATTCATTCATCAAGATCGACATCACCATCCAAGTCTAGTATTTCTATCTTTACTTAATTATTTTATTGTCATTTAATTTTTATTGCAATTCATTTTATGTTATTTATTTCATGACAATCATAAAACAAAAATACAAAAATCTAGTTCTTAGTTAAATAATTACATGAAATCCCTTATTTATTCCATTAGGTTACACTTGGCATATAAGTTGAATCTAACGTGAAATAAAACCCTTATTGCAGTCTTGGGCAGACTCTATCGGGCACCATCTTAATGTCAGTACATCTGCTTATGAGGAGTCCAGGGGGATAACCAGTTGTCTAGTCTGGTACATACATCTGCTTTAAGATGTCTCCTGTCATATCATGATCTTGGTTTAAGGGTCTTAAGCAGGTAGGATGGGAGGGAATGAATCTAGTGCGAGGAGACCAAATTTGCACCTCCTTGGACCACAGTGTTTGAGGAGTGGTGTTCTCCTTTGAAGGGTCCATATTGGAAATTACTATAGGCAGAGTGAGATTGGATGCCTTCTCAAATGCATGATTGGAATTGCTTGCTTGCTTTTGCTTCTCCTCAGTTGGTGAAGGTGATGGACGAATGGTTCAGGTGGTACCATTAGGAAATCACTCAGGATTCATCCTGACTAGGTTGGGAAACACTGGTCTCGTCTAGTAGGGGGTATCCAGAGCCACTATAGCATTTGAAGGCAGTGCAACATGTTTAGCAGATGGGGTATAAACATACTTGTACCGCATCCATTGAGGTGGAGTCACTACCTCATGTTGTCTATGGATGAGGGATGATATCTTGCTCATGGAAGTGTTTCTGTTCATTCCTTGTTAGAAAGGAAATTGGGAAATGTTAGAGATAGGGGGAGCAACATGAAGATCAAGCTTAGATGAGTTTTGACTTTTACATGCCCAACTCTTTATTGAGTGGCATTTGTATTGCTTGTTGCTTTCTAATCTTAGTCTATCTGTATGTACATCATACATCATCATATAGAAGTAGGAAGATAGTTTCTTAGATAAGAAACATCTTCAGTGCTTTATAGCTCACTGCTTTTATTGATTACCACTTATGTATAATCAATTACATAAGTCTTTGAGAAACTTGCAGAGATTTTCTAGCTCTAGTTTAATCGATTACCATATATTCGTAATCGATTACACAATTCTTTTTGAGACGGAGTTTATTTTCTTGGGCCTATGGTTTAATTGATTATGAGAATATAGTAATCAATTACATCGTTCTTGAAAGTGTTCCCAAAAGTGATAAAGAACTCTTTAATCGATTAAATCAAGATTGTAATCGATTATATTGTTCTTGAATGTTTTCCAGATTTGGGGAATAACACTTTAATCGATTAAATGGGAAATATACTTGATTACCTTCTCGAGATAGTCGATTACATTGCCAATCTAATTGATTACAGGTGGTTATAATTGTTTCTCTATATATACATACCTTGTGTTCTCACTTTCAACCAATGGAGAAAAAAGTTATTGAATGAACCTTTATAACTCATAAACTTCAATTTTTTTTTCTTGGACCTTTCAAAAGGAAAGTGAGTTGTAAATATACTTGAGATCAAGAGAAGTTCATTCAGTCAAGTCTTTTGTTCTTGCATTTGAATGTAAAGGTTGTATCTCTCCTTGACTCTGTTTCATATGGTTTTTACACATTGTTACTGCATGTGCATGAGTTTTACTTCATGCTAGAATAAGTGTTTCTAGTTTGAAGCTAATAACTCAGTCTTCTATTGGACGACTGGTTCTTCTTTCTGCTTCCTGGGGATGATCAAAAGGTCTTCGTCCTCTATTTCACTCATATCCCTTAGCCTTTGAGCCTTTGTAGCCTGCTCAGTGATTTGCCTTTGACTTCTCCTAATTGGAGTAGTTTGTGGACAAGTCCTTTGGGACTTGACTAGACAAGAAGGTTTGGACCCCTCATGTATTTTCTTGGTTCTTTGCTCCTTGGACACAAATTCTTCTTCTTCTTGGGCTTGATTCCTAGTCGATACCTTGCCCTGCTACTCTCCAAAGGTCTCCAAAGCTTTATCTTTATCAACCATAGATTTGGCTAGCTTCTTCTGCCTCTTATGTTGAATATCATCTTGATCAACTAGAATAATGAGCTTGTTTCTTATATTGTCAAACTTCATTGCCTTTAGGTTGACAACACCGAAGTGTAACTGTCTAGCAACAAAGGTTCTTTTGCTGATGATGGAGTGCTTGGAGTCCTCGTCCAGTCTTTCAAAGACATGGAATACTTGATGTTCCCAAAGGAGTTTGTTGATGAAGGCAGCATTATGGATGTCATCCACTCCTCCCAAGGTCTTCATGTTCCTGAGAATTTTGATGTAGTTCATGTGTGGAAGGTTGAATGGAATCTCATCCATCAGATGGAAGAGCACAAATTTGTGTAGGTCAGACATAGAGTCTTTTGAACCTACTTTATGCATGAAACTCTTCTGAGTGATGTTGGACCAGATTTTGGCCATGTCACCCAAAAGGTTGTATTGAACCTTCTTTTTCCCATCTACCTCCTTGATGTTCTTCCCATAGAGAGCTTGCAGGATATGGCTCTCACAGGTCTTCTCCCAGTTTTCATAGTAGGTCTTCCTTCCCTGATGCACCTAGCGACTTGTGCGATGGTGTCCATGGACAACACGACCTCTTTTCCAAGAACATTGGACACAATGGTCTTCTAGTCCTTTAGTTGAGCATTCCTCCAGAACATTCTGATTAGTTCTTAGTATATCATCCGAGGGTCGTTGAAGTAACCGAGAATTCCATAGAGAAGCAGAGTATGTTGTATGTTGAGGCCAAGGCCTTCTAGCATGTTGATGTTGAAATAGTGTTCGACATGAACAATAGGTTCTCCATCAGTGTGAATAGTGGTGTTGTTAGTGGTAATAATGGTGGTGGCAGGAGCAGTGTTTTCGTTGGAGTTCGACATGGTGAGCACAGAAGAGAGATTAAGGTTTTAAAAAGCTTTTCTTGATAGAGTTTTGAAATTTCTTGCTAAGATTGTGAAGATAGATCGTTGCCTTGATTTCTTGAAGTTTATAAAAGGAATATAAGTTGTTCTCTCTGGGCTTTTAAAAGGTATTTAGTGTGACCCATTAATCAAGGATAGCTCAACAGTCAAAATGCTATGTTTTAGTAAGATATATAGTTTTCAAAATATCCCTCGTCCACTCATAGTTGCCCACTCATGCATGTATGTATGAACATTGGATGATGTGCCCTCTGGATGTAGAATATGACTTGTAAAGCATTTAGACTTTACTCATTCCTTTACTAAGCCCATTCCTAGTTGATCTCTTAACAGGATCAACCTTTCTTCTGTTAGGGGTTTTGTAAAAATGTCAGCAAGCTGACTATCAATGGGTACAAACTATAGTTCCATTGTTCCCTTCAAAACATGGTCTCTTAGAAAGTAGTGTTTAATTTCTATATGCTTGGCTCGTGAATGCAAGGTAAGGTTTTTAGAGATACTTATTGTAGCTTTATCATCACAGTAGATAGAGATGTTTTCTTCATATATATTGTAGTCTTCTAGTTGATTCTTTATCCATATTAGTTGAGTGCAACAACTTGCTGCTGATATGTATTTTTCTTCTATAGTGGATAATGCTATTGATCCTTGCTTGTTGATGATCCAAGTAACTAGCTTTCCACTAATGATGTGGTAGCTTCCACTAGTGCTTCTTCTTTCAATTTTCTCACAAGCATTGTCAACATCACAATAACTAATCAACCTGAATTCTTTGTTATAATTGAAGTAAAGACCAAGATTAAAAGTTTCAATTAAATATATAAATATTCTTTTAACAATAATGACGTGAACTTCCCTTGGGTCTTGTTGAAATCTAGTACATAGTCCAACACTAAACAATATGTCTAGTTTGAACGCAGTTAGATATAGTAGGGATCCAATCATAGTCCATTTGACATAGTCTCATTTTAGTATGAGCTGCAAATGAAAGTAAAATACGTATTGCCTCTAGACGAGAAACAAGAGCAAAGGTTTTTGTATAGTTTATACCTTCTTGTTGTGAGTAGCCTTTGGCAACTAATCTTGCCTTATTTTGCACAACCTTACTTGCCTTTTCCTACTTGTTTTTGAATACCCACTTGGAACCTATTGCTTTTTTTCCTTAGGGTAGTTCTACAAGCTTCTTGACATTATTCTTTTGGAATTGTTCAAGTTCTTCTTGCATGGCTTTTACCCAACTTTGTGTAGAAGCAAAGCTTCATGATGAATCAAGATTGATTCAAAGATGTTTTGATGATAACAAAAATGATGACAAAGGTGATGACAAAAAGCTCAAAGGTCAATCAAAGAATGAGTTCAAGATGTTCAAGATAGAATCAAGAACACTTCAAGATTCAAGAGGAAATTTGATTTCAAGAATCAAGAATCAAGATTCAAGGATCAAGCTTCCAAGAATCAAGATCAAGATTCAAGAATCAAGAGAAGACTTAATCAAGATAAGTATGAAAAGGTTTTTTCAAAAACTGAGTAGCACATGGATTTTTCTCAAAACATGTTTACCAAAGAGTTTTTACTCTCTGGTAATCGATTACTAGATTATTGTAATCGATTACCAATAGCAAAATGGATTTGAAAAAGTTTTCAACTGAATTTACAACGTTCCAATTGATTTCAAAAAGCTGTAATCAATTACAATGTTTTGGTAATCGATTACCAGTGCCTTTGAACGTTGAAATTCAAATTCAAATGTGAAGAGTCACATCCTTTCACATAAAAGCTTTTTGTAATCGATTACACTGATTTGGTAATCGATTACCAGTGATTGTTTTTGAATAAATCAAAAGATGTAACTCTTCAAATGGTTTTTGACTTTTTCAAATTGGTTTTAAGTTTTTCTAAAAGTCATAACTCTTCTAAATGGTCCTCTTGATCAAACATGAAGAGTCTATAAAAGCAAGGCTTTGTTTTTCATTTTCAATCAATTTTTCTAACAATCCAATCAATTCATTACAATCCTTTACAAGCCTTGAATCTCTTTGAACTTCTTCTTCTTCTTTGTGCCAAAAGCTTTCCAAATTTTTCTGGTTTTCTAAACATTGAAAACTTGTGCTATTCATTCTTTTCATCTCTTCTCCCTTTGCCAAAAAGAATTCGCCAAGGACTAATCGCCTGAATTCTTTTTGTGTCTCTCTTCTCCCTTTTCCAAAAGAACAAAGGACTAACCGCCTAAATTATTTTGTGTCTCCCTTCTCCCTTGTCAAAGAATTCAAAACGACACAGTCTAAGAATTCTTTTGATTCTTCTTTTTCCCTTATACAAAAGTGTTCAAAGGACTAACCGCCTGAGAATTCTTTTGTATCCCCATTCACAAAGTATCAAAGGTTTAACCGCCTGAGATCTTTGTCTTAACACATTGGAGGGTACATCCTTTGTGGTACAAGTAGAGGGTACATCTACTTGGGTTGTTGACTGAGAACAAGAGAGGGTACATCTCTTGTGGATCAGTTCTAGTGGAGGGTACATCCACTAGGTCCAAAGAGAACAAGGGAGGGTACATCCCTTGTGGATCTTTGCTTGTAAAAGGATTTTTACCAGGTTGAAAGAAATCTCAAGGACCGCAGGTCGCTTGGGGACTGGATGTAGGCATAGGTTGTTGCCGAACCAGTATAAAAACTCTTGTGTGTTTGTCTCTTTCTTCCCTACTCTTTTACTTTCCGTTGTGCATTTTAATTTCCGCTTTTACTTTTGGTTAAGTTTCTCTTCTACTCCTTATTCTCTTAACAACATAAGTAAAAGCCTTAGAAGAGTAAATTTTTAATTAGTAAAGGTTTAGGAATAATTAATTCAACCCCCCTTCTTAATTATTCTGAGGCCACTTGATCCAACACTTTCATCTTCCATAACATCATCAATGTGTTTAGGCTCCACTTTTGAAATGAGAGCTATGTAGCCTTGTTTTCTAAGGGATCCTCTTGTTTGGACTTTAGTTGATGGATCTCCAATGATTTGACTCTTTGGATGGTTCTTCCTTAGAATTCTTCCAGTTGGTTCTCTTTCTTCTTGAGGTTGCTTGATTGAACGCATCTGGTTCTGAAGGTTGTTTTGTTAGTGGTCCAATACCTTTGTCCAGTCTTATATCTGCAAAAGATTCATCAAGCCCTAATATTTTTGTATCAGGCTTTGTATCATTAGATCTTACATGAATAGCTTCTTCCACAACTAAGGTTCTAGAGTTGTAAACTCTGTATGCCTTAGATGTTTCAGAGTACCCAAGTAATTTTCCACTATCACACTTAAAATCAAACTTTCCCAAGTTTTCCTTCATGTTAAGAATAAGCACTGGCATTCAAAAAGATGAAAGTATGAAATGTTGGGTTTTTGTCCTTTCCACAGTTCATAAGGAGTCCTTTTACGAATAGGTCTTATATATATCCTGTTTTGTAAATAACAGGCAGCATTCACTACTTTAGCCGAAAAATGTTTAGGTGTAGAGTTGTCATTGAGTATGGTCCTGGCCATTTCTGGCAATGATCTATTCTTTCTTTCATCAACACCATTTTGTTGAGGTGTTCTAGCAATGGAGAAATTATGAAGAATTCCATTTTCTTCACAAATTAGATGAAAGCTTTCATTTTCACACTTTCCACCATGATCACTTCTGATTGAAATAGTGCATGCTCCTTTTTCTTTTTGAACTCTTTTATAGAATTTAAAGAACACCTCAAAGGACATGTCCATCTTCAGTAATCATCCACTACTACCAGACCATATCTTTTTCCATTGACAGAGGTTGTTCTAGTTAAGCCAAACAGACCAATATGTAATAGTTCAAGTGGTCTTGAGGTAGAAACAAAGTTTTTGCTTGAAAACGAGGTTTTAATCTATTTCCCTTTCTAAAATGCTTCACAAAGTTAATCATCTTTGTATGACATCCTTGGTAAACCTCTCACAAGGTCATGTCTTTGCAGTTTTGAGATTAATCTCAAGCTCGCATGTCCAAGTTTCTTGTGCCATACCTAGAGGTTTCCTTTGATAGATAATAGACATGTTACATTTTGATTTGATAGTTCACTAAGATTAATCTTATAAAAATTTCCTTTCCTCTTAGCAGTGAAAAGTTGGGTCCCATTTTTGTGTTGGAAACCACACCCATCTTTGCTAAAGGAAACATCAAGTCCATTGTCACATAATTGACTTATGCTAAGTAGATTGTGTTTAAGTCATTTAACAAATATTACATTATCAATTGGAGGATAGGGATCAACACTTATCTTTCCTGCTCCTGTTATTGTCCCCTTCTGATTTCCTCCAAAAGTGATTGTTCCACCCTGCATAGGAGTCAGACATTGGAACATACACTTTTCTCCTATCATGTGACGTGAGTAGTCATTGTCCAGGTACCATGATTGGTGTGTTTTGTCGGGGTTGAATATATTTGCAATGGGATTTTTTTTTCTCTTTAGGTACCTAAATTTTCTTGTGTCCTTTCTAGTTAATTTTGAAAGCATTAGATGATCCAGTCTCTGGTAGATGACTACATTTGGATGTCATGTGTCCAACCTTTACACAGAAGTAATGTACTATGGTTTCTTCATCATGAACATCTTTCCTTTATATCCATTTCCAGATTTTTCAGTTGGTCATTTGTTGTATCTTAACATCTTGTTAAGTTTCTTAGTGCTTCTGACATATTTGGATAGAATTTCTCTTAGAAATTCAATCTCTTGATGAAGTGTGACAACATCTTGAGGTTGTTTTTGGAGAACCTCATATTGTTCAATTTTATCATTTGAGAATTTCAGGCTTTTCTTATATCCTTCACATTCAACCCATAAGTTATGTTTACTTGCCTCTAAGTTTTCATAATTCTTATGGATTTGTGAACATTCTTTCAATAGATTACGCTTCTCCTTCTTTAGGCAATCATGAAGTTTATTGAGTGTGGTATACTCATTTTGTAAGCCTTCCAATTGATTTTTCAACTTTAGAAGGTCTTCCAATAGATTAGATCTGTCTTTACAAATTTCCTCATTTTCAAGGTGAAGCTATGTTGTCTTTTACTTTAGACTTTCAAAGTCATAACATGGTTGAGTGGAAATTTTAGAAGAATTATCTATCTTTTCTTCATGTTTTCCTTGAACTTGTTTGTAATCTTTTGAAAGACTTTTAAAGTCTTTTCTTAGATTTTGATAAGCTTTGGACAAAATGGATGAGTTGGAGAGAAGTTCATGATATGCTAATTGAAGAGTTTCAAGGTTGTTTATATTTACCTCTTCATCTGATTTAGAGTCAGATCATTTTGATGCAGTGTTTGCCATCAGATAGAGGTTGGCTTTCTTCCTCTTTTGTTTCCTCATTGAACGATGTGTCGTCCAGTTCTTCCCATGTGCTCATTAGTACTTTCTTGTCCTTTGGTTTGAAGTGCTTTTTCTTGTGATCTGTCTTATCAAGGTCTAGACATTTTGACTTGAAGTGTCCTGGTTTCTTACACTCACAACATATGACGGAACTTTTGTCCTTATCCTTTCTTTCTCTATATGGTTTCTTAGATCTCTTCCAGCTTAATCCACTCTTTTACTTCCACGTGTTCCTTATCTTCCTTAAGATAAAGGCTAACTGATCATCTTCATCTGAGCTTTCATCATTGGACTTATCATCATAAGATGTATCAGTGCTGATAGCTTTGGATGAGTTTCTGGACGCAAGTTTGGATAACGATTCTTTACACGTTGGAGAGTCTTTGGCTTTTTGTGTTGTTAGAGCTAAAAATTGCTTTTTTAAAACCTTCATCTTGTTGAAGTTTCTACTCCTGAACCTTTGAGGTTCTAATTATTTCTTCAATGGACATGGAGTCCAGGTTCTTTATAGTTCTCAATGTTGTCACTTGTGGTCTCTACTTCCTGGATAAATGTTAGGATTTTATTTCACGTTAGATTCAACTTATAAGCCAAGTGTAACCTAATCATGATGTAGTAATTGAACTATCGTCTAGGTTGTTTCCTAAAGGAATAAAGGAGGCATTTCATGTAATTATTTAACTAAGAACTAGTTTTTTGTATTTTTGTTTGGTAATTGTCACAAAATAAATAACATAAAATAAATTGCAATAAAAATTAAACGACAATAAAATAATTAAGTAAAGATAGAAATACTAGACTTGGATGGTGATGTCGACTTGATGAATGAATGTCTAGGTTTGGACTTGGAATTCACTCGATCCACTGTAACTTCACAATTCTCTACTCATCTCTCTTGCTCATCCTCAATTCACTAATGTATTCTACCCCAGTTCCCACATGGTTGCAGATTCTAAACTACTTTCCCGATACCCAATCCCTTGGACATACCGACACAAACAATTAGCATTAATGGTCGAGAACTAGTGAGGCTTAACCAAGATTATTCTATCCCTAGAGATAATCTCAATTAAGTACTTGATTTATGTTCAGGTTTCAACAAGGCTCGCCAAAACGTAAGTTAATTCCCGAATTCATCTATAAGATGGCCAATCAAATAAAAACATTAAGTACGGAAACAAATAAAGAACTCAAGATGAAACCTAGAGTGTCTAAGGGAATAATGGAGGTGTCTAGTAGGTGGAAGTCTAAAATATAATTTTGAAATATAATCTGAATATAATTCTATTTAGTTGCCATATTCTACGACATCCCAGAGATCTATATGAATAGACTCAAAATGAGCTATCATATGTTCCTTTTAGTAGTCATATTTGATGCCTTTGAATAGTGGTGGCTTGTTTGTGGAATATCCCTCTTCCATATCTTTTTGACTTTAGGATCTTTCCTCTGCATTTTTGAAAATACTCAACCGAAGAGTTCAGGCTCTGAGGCCAGCTGAAATACCACAAATCTCACTAGAATTGGGGGGGGGGGGGGGGGTTGAATAGTGTGTTAGTCAAAATATAAAACATTTTCAAATTGCAAGATGTTATAATAAACAAGTTTATAAAGCTCTCGTCTAGTGACAAAGGTGGACAATCGTCCAGTGATTTGGAAAACTTGTCTTTCAGTGAAAAACCTTGTGTGCAAAGTGTGACAGTAATGGACAATGAAATACTGTAATAAGCTAATAAAGAATATTAAAAATACTTTATTTTATACTGGTTCACTCCACCTAAGCTACGTTCAATTCTCCTTTACCAACCAGTAAAGGGTTCTACTAATCAACTTTGATTACAACAAGTATTATTCCCTATCACTTTTGGCTTACAAATATTCTCAAGGCCACTCCTTGCACACCCCTTGGTCTCCTCCTGAATCTAAGCACACTCAAGTATTACTTTGTCACTAAGCCACTCCAAGCTTTCACAGATAAATCTTTGATATAGAATCAAAGATTCTTTAAAACACTCAGAGAGTGGATTTATAATAAGGTTTGTATTTCTCACCGATACTTTGTATACACCAAGCATGGGCTATCTTAGGCTCAGCGTGTTTCTCAACGATTGTTCTTCTTTTCTCTCGTTTTTTAATTCATGGCTCTTTGTCTTTATATGTACGTTCATCAGAGTTATTCAATCTTTGATGTTGTATTTATAGGTAGAGAGACGCTTGTAATTCTGGAGAGTATCTTGGAATTTGAATGTTATGACCGCTGTGCAAATTGATCCCTGTTTCCTGAATTAAGTGGACACTACACGTTTCTTATCTAATACGATCAGAACTTTCCATTTTTGTCATTCATAATTCAATATGTTTGTTAATCACATAAAAGGAAACAAAGGATAATTTCGCATATATGTTCCTTTTAAAATAAAATCATACAAAATGAAATAAATAGATAATTCAAATAAATGCTTATTTCGCTCGTTGTTTGGATGCATTGGACGAGTGCTTCATGCTTCTGATAGACGAGTTATCCATTAGTGGATAGGTCTCTTCTGGTGTTATTTCCAGTCATCAAACCTACTGACTTACATCCAACAAAGTGGTTAACATAAATTTATATCTTTATTTTCATCAAAATCGTGAGATGTCTGAGTCGTCTAGTGATGGATCGTCCAGCGTCTAACAAATAATACTCTTATTTTATATTAATTATATTCTTGGTGCTAACAAAGAATATAATAATATTCAACTAAAATATTTATTTGATTAAATTAAATTCTCTAATTTAGTTATCAAATAAATTACTTTCTTATGCAAAGATTAAAATACTCCTTTATGTGCGATCCTTTAGGTTCAATATTAAATTGGTAGTAAATTAATAATAGCTAATTTACTAATCAAGGTGGGCATCTAACTTCTTAATGTTCGAATAGCATGAGGTAACATCTTTTATCTTCAAGAATCAATAAGGAATAATGTAATATTTCCTTCTATCACTTAAAGCTCTGTGTTAACTTTAGAGCATGATATTACTCACAAACTCTAATAAATTAACAAAAAGAAATTCATTTCTTTTTTCATTCAATTGTCGATCGAAGACCAAAAACTCATTACCTAGCGTCGATGAATTTCTTCTTGATTAATCATTAATTCTAGAAGCATTTAAGCATATTCAATTTTTATTCAACTAGTGCTATAAGACATTAGGTATCTAGAATTAAAATACAATAAAACTTTTTAACAAACACCAAAAAAAAAAACTTATTACCTAGAGTGGATAAATTTCTTCTTGACTAATAATTAATTCTAGAAGCATTTAAGCATACCAATTTTCATTCAACTAGTGCTATAAGACATTAGGTGTCTATAATTAAAATATAATAAATAACTTTTTAATTACTATGATAATCTTAGGTCAAAGGAAATTATTATGTTTAACCATTAGAAATTCTCAATTAAGACACCATGTGCATAATTTATGTACGTAGTTTAAAAAATAAGATATTAATTTTTATCTAATAAAAACCATTACATATGTATTGATATATGTATGAATTATTGATATTCTATTCTCAAAATCTTACGATCAATAACAATTTAAATTAATATTATTAAAGGTTTGTCTCTCTTTATCATAATTTCTATATATTATGATAACAAATCTATAATTTTAATAAAAAAAATTAATTATTTTATAATAAAATATAATCCTGCTAGAATTATGTTCTTTTTGAAGATTTCTTCATTTACCTGTCTTTTTGGCGTTACATCACAGCGTGATGGGGAGGTTCTGGTGGCCACTGTATCAATCAGTAGCCACAACACGAAAAGTTTAGTGCTCATCTGAGATTTTGGATACAAGCTATCACAGACCAGAGAACCAAATTCAAACCAAGAGAAAATAATCAACAGATGATTCAATTTTTAATTGGGTGCTTTTAACAATTAAAGTTCAAAAAATCTAAGCATTCAAGCACTTAAATGTCCAAATTTTCAAGGTACATAGAACAATACCTATGTATTTCATTATGATTAATAGAGAATGAAAAAGGGATCGAACTTTATTGAGAATGGTAAACAGACTAAAAATATGAAAGAAAAAAAGGGTAAAAGGAGCCATTATTTTCAATTCCTAATTGGCTTTGGGGGGTTTGGTTTCAAGACCAAATCCAAAGGGGAAAAGGGGATCATAATGAGAATCTCCCACATTCATTGGCAACTGATCAACAGTTTTGAACCATGTCCTTGGAAGCTTGCCTCTGAAACCATAGTCACCAAATAAGACATCAGTCACACCATGTCCCTCACTTCCTGGAAGCCAAGCCGCAACAAGGGCATCAATTAGGTGAAGATATGGCTGTATAACCACAGGACGACCAGAGATGATCACAGCAACACATTTTACTCCTCCACATACATTCATTATGGTGTCTGGTCCAGGTTCAGATATTGTCAAATTCATGCTATCACCATTTGTTTCAGCATATGGTTTCTCTCCAACTACCACGATGGCATACGAAAAACCATTAGACTTGACATAGTCTAAATCAGGGTTCTCTTTGTAGACCACTTCCGTGTCTTTGTCAACTGTGTTCTTGATAGCACTGAGAATTGTTGTACCTAAAGATCATATAGGCCTTGTCAATATCGTACCTTTAGCAAGGTTTACAAAAGCCAAAGAAGTTGAAAAGGAATCTATCATAACGTTAATTAAGTTTTTAGTTTCTAATTAATTTTTTTAAAATTTAATTTTTAATTTTTAAATAAAAGTTCGGCAGATTAAGGTTTCTTAATTGTTTTTCATTAAAAATTTTAATCCTTAAAAAAATATCTATAATCCCTAAAATCTCATTAAATAAAAAATAATGAGTTCAAATTTTTATTTAAGGACTAACAAGTTTAGAGATCTTAACTAATCAAATAAAAGTTTAAAAATTACAAATTTTATTGAAAAATAATTAAAAGATCTTGAATAGTTAAACTTTTGTTTAGAAATTAAAAATTAAATTTTAAAAAAATTTAAAGATTAAAAACTTAATTAATCCATAATACCTTTAGTGAGGTTGTTGGTTTCAAGTCCTTGCCATTCGATTGTCCAGCCACCACACTGATATCCTAGATTATCAGCATGGCTTCCAGCAACCAGAATTTTTGAAGCCTTTTTAGGAAGAGGGAGCAGTGGCTGATCAGCATCTTCACCATTCTTTAATAGAACCAATGATTTCCTCACAGCTTTTCGAGCCAATTTTCTATGCTTCTGTCAAGTTACATTGTCAATACAGTTTTATCAGCACGCTAAATACAGTTGGTAGATAAACAGTATGCAGTATGTAGCATGGATACGGTAGGATACCGGTATCGGGTACGAGATATGGGATTTTTCAAAAATCTAGGTTACAAGTGCGTTAATGCAAATTTAAAAAAAAATTATATATAAACACGAATACATTTTATAAATGATAAAAAAACACATAAACATAATTTATAATATAGAGATTAAAGGCACTACGGCAAATTGCAACACAACAAATTGTCCAAATTCTAAAGTGATATAAACTAAAATATTAACGATGGGAAAAGACTTATTGTGTTATGACAACTGGAGAAGGAGTCTTGTAGGCTATATGACAACTGAATAAGAAAAAAATGTCCAAAAAGATTAATGAAAAATTGAATATTTTAGAAAAGAAAATATTTTTAGCTATCCGACTTGGGTACAGATCCAATACGTATCCAAAAAATACCCAAAGCAAGCATCCATTAAAAAAAAAAAAAAACATATTTGGGATACGTACCTACAAGTACCTAACGAATACTAATACTGGATACGTACCCGATATGAGTGCAACATGATTTTAGGAGTACCCATAGTATGTACATGTTTCGTGATTAACTAACCTTACTCCCAAGCTGCTTGACTAGGCTGTAATCAGCCAACGGGTTCTCAAACAGGCCCATAATGAACTTGACCCTCAAAATTCTCTTTACTGCATCATCAATTCGGCTCATGGGTATGAGATTATTTTTCACCTGTGAGGTTAGGCCATCTATAAATTCTGTGTAATTATAGGGAACCATTATCTGCAGCATTACCAGAGCAAGTATTAGAAGATGATACATCTTACATGGAATATCAGTTAAGTTCATACATAATCAACCAAGGTTTTAAATATCGGTCCACAGCCATGATTTGGACCCCAACGTCAAGATTTTTTAACTGTCCGCGATCACAATTGGGATTGACTGCATTTGTCCGTGATTCGTCACGATATCAACAAACGCCCGCAATGCAACCAATATTTAAAACCTTGTAATCAGCAAACTTGAAACTCATCGTTTACCATGTCAATCCCAGCAGTGATTCCAGCATAAATGGAATATGTGTAGTTAGCATGAGAAGGGGTAGTAATCCTATCAATTCCCTGCCAATCCGATATGACAAAACCCTGCGAGAAACCAAAAAACTTCAGGACTTGTTTATTGTGGGGATTCATAATTTTGAATTCAATGAAGCCCTGATAAATTGAGTGTTACCCTGAAGCGTAGTGTGTTCTTCAGAAAGTCCGTGATTAGATTATGATTAGCATGCATCTTTTGTCCATTCCAGCTTGAATAAGAGATCATAATCGTTGAAACGCCCTTGATGATTGAGTTATAATAGGCTGGCATGTGAATGCTAAGCAATCCATGCCTGCTTATCACTGTGTTGTTCTCATTGATTCCCTTTGTGGTTCCACCGTCACCAACATAGTGCTTGGCACAGGCTGCAACTTTCTTCCTGTGCAACAAGTTCCAGAACGTCAAACTCCAGCACCAAGACAAATTAATCATAATGCAAAACACTTTTAAATATGTTTTTGGTGTTAAAAAAATTTCCAGATTTTGTATTTGGTGCCATATAAACTTTTCCTTAACTTTTGTATCCTGAAGTTTTGTTAAATTTGTATTTGGGTTTTATTTTGTTAACTTTTACACATCATCATTTAATAGAAATTATATCAGCAGTTATAACAAAAATAAATTTAGGGATAAAAAAATAAAGATATTTTAAGACCACTTAATAGAGCTAGTATTATGACAAAGATAAAATACACAACAAAAAAATATTCAAGGATCAAAAGTCAAGAAATCTTTTATTAGGGACAACATGTAAAACTTACAAATTTGTAAAAGATGAAAAACATATTTAAATTTTTAAGAAAAATCTGTTTCAAGTGGAATATTTTTTAATAACATAAAGGAAAAGACAAGAGAAAAACACGATAGTGTAAGAAAAGGAAAATGGATTTGAGTAGGAAAGATCCAAAAATCAAGAATAAAATCAAAAGAAATTAAGAGCTTTGAAAGTCAATATTTTATATGATCTTCTGTAAGTATAATAAGATAGGTTATAAAACTAATAGAACAGCGTGAGTTACGTTCTTACTTTCCAGCAACAAATGGAACACCCTTTCTTGAGTTTGGTGGGATATCACCTTGCAGTCCTGGAATAATCTCAGTCATAGCTTGAACTACTTTATGATCTTCACTATAACTTTCATAGCATCTTCCCCATCTTGGATCTCTACAGACCTATACCACAGATTGTGTTATAAGGTAAGACTATAATGTGGTCAAACAGATATGGTATAATTAATCACTAGGAGTGGATTCTAGTGTAATGCAGGAATTTTTAAGTGACAAGAAGAGAAAAAAAAAAAAAAGAGAGAGAGAAAGAGAGACAGAAAAAAGGTAAATTGTTCAAAAAATAAAAAATACAGAACAATCTAACTGATGTGACAACTAGACAATTTTTATATAGATATAGATTACAATCTTATGAGTTACCGCTATGCAAGGTGCAAACACATATTGAATTCCTGTTGCTCTAACTTCAAGAGCAGTTGCTTCTCCAATTTTTCTCACTAGTTTAGGGTCCCTGCTTGTTCAGAGATAAGCTTCATCAAGATACAGAAGCATAGTAAAATGTTAAAATTTATCTGCTTTTACCTATAATTAACACAAGCTTACCTATTTGTAACTAACTTTTATTCAATCAAAATTTGTAAGCGCGAGTTTAAAGTAGTAAGTAGGTCACAGCATCACAGAAAAGAAAAAAGAAGACTCGAGAAAGGAATAACTAAAGAGAGAGAAAAAGACAACCAAAGAAGAATTCAAAACATTAGTCTTTTTTTTTAATTTATACATTCAAAAAATTAATCTAAATCGAAAAGTACAAATTATTATTATTACTTTCGGAGAATAAAATCATGTATATTTTAATAAATTAAATATTCGACGACGACAATATAGAATAACGTTTTGGTAAAAAGCATTCCACTTTTATTATAGTTTTCAACAACTTGGAATTGTTAATTCAGTTAAGCAATGTTTATTTGGTTGGAGCACCATCGAAGGGTTAGATATCAATTTCTGGTGATATCTCAAACCAATGAATCAATTACATAGTCAACCGGTCAATAAGGTTGAATATCGGAATCTTCAATTAGTAAGACTTGAAACCAAAATTGTGATATCAGTTATCTCTTGTCAAATATATATTGACACAAATAAGTAATCAATCACAATCATTAATCATTAATATATCTTGAGGTGAAGATTAAATTATTTAAATTTAATTTTTGATAAAAATAATTATTAACTATATTTTATTTATCTTTTAATTGAATTATGTATTAAGATTTTTTTTTCTTGTTTAATCCAATGAACTAGTTATATATATATATATATATATATATATATATATATATATATATATATATATATATATATATATATATATATATATATATATATATATAATGACATAGGTAATTCACCTGGTAGCCCCTAGCCCAACGTTGTGAGGAAAAATTGTTGCCTTGTAGACATTATTATGGCCATGAACTGCATCAATCCCATATATCATTGGAATTCCCAATCTAGTCGATAAAGCACCCTTCTGAAAATCATTCACCATGTGAATCCAATCCTTTGCAGAAGCCTGTGCCCTTGGAACACTGCCACCCCCACTTAGCACACTTCCTATGAAAAAGACAAATTATAAGTAAAAAAAAGTGCGTGTGTATATATATATATATTCCCATCTCCCAATTATATCTGTATGTTTTCATTCAAAGAAGGAACCTTACCAATATAATACTTGTTCATGACTTCTGCAGAAGCAACCTTGCGATCAATCTGCGTCATTTGGCCAATTTTTTCCTCTAAAGTCATTCTGTTCATAAGATCCTTGATTCGATTATTGAGTGGCTGTTTTGGATCTTTATATTTCAAGTACTCTGCCCCTGTCATGGCTGCCCAACAATGCAAGAGCATAATCCCCACCGAAAAGATGGGAATTTTGGCCATTTCTTATTCTCCTCAACGCAACTTCAAAATGAGAGATCAGAACAAGGTTCAGGTCTGCGATAATGATGACTCATGCAGCATACAAATACAAATGACAAAAACAAACAATACTAACAACGTACTAACAGAAAAAAATAAATAAAAAATATAACCAATCGTCAACCACATCAGAAAACACAAACAGAACAGAATCCGAATGCTTTGGAAAGTTCTAGACATAAACGAAAAAAAAAAAACCAATCATGCTATTTAACAGGAAAAAAGAAACAAAAAAACTGGATCGGCATGCAACAGAAAAGTGAAAAAGTGAAAAGAAAGGAACGATACAATAGACACTACTAGAACAAGGTTCGTTCTAGTAGTACCCAGAAGGAATGACTAGCTCACCTGCGTAAGCGTAACTGAGACGAGAGAGAGATAGAGTAAGAGAATGCGTACTGCTTAGTGGGTCAATGAATATATAGAAAGAGAGAGACAGAGCGGAAAAGAAAAACAAAAATACTATACAGGCGAGGCGTTTACGTTACGGTGTTAATACATTAGCAAAACTGTTTGTATTTAAAACTGTAATTCAACATGTAATTTTAGTTTAATGGTCAAATTAAATATTTTAATTTTTTTAAAAGGAAATATTTTAAATTGATTCATTAGCAAAACTGATTAAATAGTCTATACTAATATCACAATAATAAAAAGTTAAATGTTTTCTTTTTTAATATAATCTATAAATAAAAAATACATAAAAGTATGAAGTATTTATGATATGATTTGATTTGATTTTTAGATAAAAAAAAATATAATTTGATTTAAATACAACATTAAATTCAAACCAAATAAATCTTCTAATGTTTGATGGTTTAAATCTATTATCATAATTTAAAATTTATTAACTAAATTTACATAATTATTTTTCTATATTTTCATCAGTCTCAAATATAAAAATAAAAAATAAAAAACTCTTAACATATCTTATCTACTATTACGGGTAACAAGTTTTCCTTTTATATATTTTTTTTATACTACCTAACAATTTATGCCAAGTCCCTCTAGTTTTGTGCTAAACCAAAATCTAAAGCCTCCAAGTTTAAAATTAGTCAATCTGGAATGAAAAACACAAAAAGAAAACAAAACCATAAACCTTGTACTAATCCATAATTGATAATTTGCATATATATTTCATATCTTATTAAGGGGGGAAAAGCCTTTCAAAAAAAAAAAGAGGGAAAAAAAGGATAGAAAGAAAATAAATAAAATTAACAGAGAGAGAGCTAAGTTTATTACATCGACAATTAAGAAAAAATAAGAGAGTATAACATAACTTTAATTAACAAATATTAAAAGTTCCTAAAAAATATGGCAAAAAGCGAATACTTTTAAAGGATGACAAAAAGCGAATACTTTTAAACCTGCAAAACCAAAGTTAAAATAAATAAATAAATATTGTCTTCTCCTTCAACTTATAGTAATATGATCAAACTGATCGATCGAAAAAATAATAATAATATGATTTGTAACATTAAGTGCTTTGACTGCTCTGTTAAATAAAATGTAACTTTTTTTACAGATTATTAAAAATAAGATTAGGCGGTATATAAATGCTAATGACGAGAAAAAAGATACTCTAACTTTTGAATTTTAATTCATTTAACTTTTAAGTCAGAGCAATGACCCAACCCTGCAGTTCACCTTCACAAATCAATATAAATATTCAATTTACAGTGCCGGAAATTTAAGAGTTACATGAACCTGCACTTTTCAATTGTAAGTGCCATTGAACAGTGAGATTTTAACAAAGTTTGAATTTTAGAACAAAGCACTGAAAACCCACTTGCTCATAGGAAATGCCTTTGTCGGAGAGGATTCATTTAACGTTGAGAGTGTTGTCACCAATATGAATGTAAATATTAACTGTGCGTTTGGATGAAGAAAAATTTTAAATTCTAAGAATTTCAAATATTTTAATTGAAATTTTTTTTATTTTTAAAATTGTGTTTAGATAAAAAAAAAATTAAAATTGTGAGGATAAAAGAAAATGAATGCAAAGATAAGAGAATATATGGTTAGTAAAGAGAAAAATATTGATGCGGCATGGAGAGTTGCGGGGGAATCGGGACACGACGACATACACCACCATACCCGACCACAGCATTCAGTCAACGACGCAAGACATGACCCAGCCCCTCTGCGTCGGTGAGCACCTCCACCGCGTGATAGCCAGCGACAACTGCTCCCCTGACTGGTGGGTGCAGTGCTATGTATCCCTCTATGACCGCATCAGATCGATACTCCGCTAGCTCAGATGGTATTTTTTGAAGAAGAGGATCATCGGCGTGAGGGAAGATTCATGAGTTCTAAAACGGGATTTTGGGAACTTTCAGGTGGAAGAGAGGATGAATATTATAAAGGAAATACACAAACGTTTTGAAAGGTTCTTCTATCAAGAAGAAAATTTTAATTTCTCATAGTTTAGAAGGAAATTAAAATTCCACATTTTTAGTTGTTTAAAATTCTGTTTTAAATTCTTCGTAAAAAAATATCAAAACAATGAATTTTAGATTAAAGAAATTTAAATTCTCTAATAAATTACTTTCCTCAATTAAAATTCTCTATCCAAAACACACTCTAAGTGCATTTTGGGGAAGAAAGTTCTGCAGTTTGGTGCCCGAAGAATAGGATGAGTAAGGCTTTGAGTTTGGTTGGTTGAAGAAAGTAGTGATAGAGTGTATTAGTAACTCCTTTTGGTGTACTTTGAAGAGAGTTGGGAGTTACATTCGTTTCAATTTTTCTCTACACATTTATTTTTCCATTATATTCTTTAACTAATAATTTGATCGCTTAAATATGTTGAAGATCCCTGAAATATATCCAAATTTTGTAACTGATTCCTAAAAAAAATTTGCTTCTCGTCGGGTTCCTGAAACTTCAAAATTTTTATGGGAGATCTTTGTTGTTAGTCTTCGTCCCAAATGTGATGGCGTGTCCATTAGTTGGACACGTGAGCGATTCACATGCGAAGCCACGTTAGAGGTATCAATGACATGGCGTATCACCTGGATTTTTTATTTTTATATTTAATTTAATAATCAATTTTATTAAAAAAAAGAAAATAAAGTTAAAGTATAATCCACCCACAGATCTAGTCCTCGCTCCAGTCCTTCGTTCGCTGCCTTTGCTCTGAGCTCTCCTACCTTCACCACTCCGTCACCGCAAAAACCGCCCAGCTCTCCAACCTCCATCGCACCACCGAGCTCCTCCAGCACTCCATTTGTGCCCTCTGCCTCTCTAAGAAGCTCTGCGACCTTATGGTCGTCGCCAACCCCAAAAAACTCAATCTCACCAAGGCCGCTCAGCTCCACTAAAAAAAAGTCAAACAATCCCACCAACATGGCATGCCTTTACACCATCATCGATTTCGATGACATTTGGAGGAGGAGTTTCAAATTTGAATTGCAAGGGAGTAGATCTCCAATGTTCGAAGTTGTTGGCATTGTTCATGAAGAGGCACAAATCACACTTCCCTTGCTGGTCGATTTTGTCGACGACTGTGTGAATGTCGTGAAGGTAAGGACAAAGGATCCAGTGCTTTTTAGATCTGGAGAACAAAGGTTTCAAGTCTGGTTGAACCATAAGAGTGTCACTATGTCATTGGATATGAAGACAATTTAAGGTGGAAGCGGGTACGGCTTCTCCGACGTTTCCATTCCCCCCAATCCAACCGACACAGCTTATTCACAGGTATAGATTTGTTGATGACCGTCGTCTCCAAACCCTACAACCCCCGGCGTCGGCACTAGAGCAATCCTTGTTGCTAGAGAGAGGCTTTGAGCTGCCTCCTCTACCGTCGAGATTCTGACGAAGCATGTTGGATCTCTCTATTCCTTCACTAGATAAGGCTCAATCCTGTTTGAGCTCTGAAGAAACTATCATTCCTGATTCCATGGTATGGAGGGTTGAGAAATTGAAACCTGAAATTAAAGTTTTGATTTTTTTGGGTTTGGAATAATGGATTTTGTTTTTCTTTTTTTGTGGGTGTGTAATTGCAGAGGCTAAGAAGGATGAAAAAGCATTTGAAAGAAATGAGACAGTGGTGGGATGAAGTTATGAAAGATGAGGAAGAAGATGGAGGCAAAAGAGGAGAAGAGTGTAGTTGTTGCTGAAGATGACAAGGTCCTAGCTTAAGTGTGTGTGTGTGTGGCTTAGTCTTCTGGATCTTGGACTATGATGGAAGGCGTAATACTCGTGTGGACATGGGAGCGGTGGTGGTCAAAGGAGGGGGAGGCGAGGAGGAGGAAGATGCAAGGAGGGGGCGACGATGTAGTTCATGCATTTGGACGTCTGACGTGGCTCCACACGTGTACTACTGACATGTCCAACTAACGGACACGGCAAAGATCTCCCATTAAACTTTTGAAGTTTCAGGACCCAATGAGAAACAAAAAAATTTCAGGGATCAATTGCAAAATCCAGGTATATTTCAAATATCTCAAACATATTTAAGCCTATTTTGATGGAAGGAAGTGTGGTATAATTGAGGGGAAAAAAGGTTACGAAAAAGTGGAGACCAAAAGGTGGTTACCAAAAAAGTTATCCCTTTTACCTATTGGTATAAATATCATAATGACAAAAAAATTAAATGTTTTCTTTTTTAATATAACCTATAAATAAAAATACATAAAATTATGGGGTATTTGTAATGTTATTTGATTTGATTTTTAGACAAAAAAAATTGAATTAAACATAAAATTAAGATGCAGTTTGATTTAAATACAACATCAAATTCAAACCAAATGAATCTTCTACGTTTTGATGGTTCAAATCTATTATCATAATTTAAAATCTATTAACTAGACTTACTTACGTTTTGATGGTTCAAGAGTTTATATATATATATATATATATATATATATATATATATATATATATATATATATATATATATATATATATATATATAAACTCTTAACATATCTTTTCTACTTTTATGAGTAACAAGTTTTCCTTTTATATTTTTTTGTTATACTACCTAACAATTTTTATATTTTTATCTCATTTAATAATATTGTTGTGGAAGCAAAGCTTTCCAAGTGTATTTTGATGATGCCAAAGACTCAAGTCAAGAATCAAGAGTCAAGCAAGTTTCAAAGAATCAAAGAGTTGTTCAATCAAGAATCAAGATTCAAGAAAAGAATCAAGAGAAGACTCAAGATATGCAAGAACCATTAAGATAAGTATTAAAAGAGTTTTTTAAAATATTGAATAGCACAATTTTTTTCAAGAGAATTTTTCAAAAAGAAAAATCTTTTACCAAAGAGTTTTACTCTCTGGTAATCGATTACCAGAAGGCAGTAATCGATTATCATAATCATGTAATCGATTACCAATGCTTTAAAACGTTAGATTTCAAATTTCAAGTCACAACTTGTGATAAAACATTTTCAAATCATTTCAAACTTGTGTAATCGATTACACAATACTTGTAATCGATTACCAGTGTTTCTAAATGTTTTGATTTTTAAATTTAAACATGAAGAGTCACATCTGTTGATGTATAATCGATTACACTATGATGGTAATCAATTACCAGTGACTTATTTTGAAAAATAAATTACCAAAAGTCACAATTCTTAAAGTGACTAGTTTCTGAAGATTTTTTAAAAGTCACAACTTTTAAAGTGACTAGTTTTCAAAAAGAGTCACAACTTTTAAGTGACTAGTTTTCAAAAGAGTCACAACTCTTAAAGTGACTAGTTTTGAAAAAATTGCCAAAAGTCACAAATCTTTTTCAAGAGCCATAAAATGGCTATAAATATGTGACCATGGCACAAATTTTAAAGAATGCATAACATATTTCTCTCATTCATTCATTCATCTTTCTAAGAGTTTTTGTTCAATACTTTCTTTGTAAAGAAAAGTTAATTGGCCAAAAACTTGTGCTATTCTTCTTCTTCTTTCCTTCTTCCTCTTGCAAAAGATTCAAAGGACTAACTGCCTGAGAATTCTTTTGATTCTTCCTTCTCCCTCTTGCCAAAAGATTCAAAGGACTAACCGCCTGAGAATTCTTTTGATTCTTCCTCTTCCCTTTAAACAAAAGATTTCAAAGGACTAACCGCCTGAGATATCTTTTGTTTCCCCTTACAAAGATTCAAGGGACTAACCGCCTAAGAATTCTTTGTCTTAACACATTGGAGGGTACAATCTTTGTGGTACAAGTAGAGCGTACATCTACTTGGGTTGTAATACTGAGAACAAGAGAGGGTACATCTCTTGTGGATCAATTCAAGTGGAGTGTACATCCACTTGGTTGTTCAAAGAGAACAAGGGAGAGTACATCCCTTGTGGATCTTTGCTTTTAAAGGATTTAACAAGGTTATTGGAAATCTCAAGAACCGGTGGTTGCTTGGAGACTAGACGTAGGCACGGGTTATGGTCGAACCAGTATAAATCTTGTGTTTGTCTTTTTTCTTCCCTACACTCTTTATTTTTCCACTGTGCACTTTTTATTTCTGCTTTACTTTTGTCTAAGTTATTGTTTCTGTTCTTTACTTTCTCATAACTTAGTTAGTGCAAATTTTAATAAATATTTAATAATATTGTTGCAAATTTTGCCAAAGTGGGCTCCTGGACTTCACATGTTGAGTTGCAGAGGGGTCTTTGCAAAAGGATAGGAGGGAGGACCTACAAAACAAAGTGTTGGATGTGCACAGGCTTGTTGCTCATGTGCAAATGTGTGTGTTGGATGTGTTGTGGGTTCGATGGAACCTGGTATTTATAGGAGTGGAGTGTAGCTGCGGGTCCTTGTTTGTAGGGACTGTTATAGCCTTTGCAAACAATTCTCGGCTTATAGATAATAACTGGTAGCTTGTAGATAATGTTAGAGATAAACTATAGCTTATAGATAAAAGCTAGTAGATCATTGTACCTTGTAGGTAATGTGTGGCTTTGTAGATAATTAACTACCTGCTAATAGGTAAAGAGATTCAAATATATTCAAATATTAATAGGTTATAGATAACCTGTCAGTTAGGGAGCCTGACTACTAAGGGCTGAGTGTCTGTGCTCCTGTTCCAAGGCTGACATGGAGGGTTGACACGTGTCTCAGAATACCATGTAAGGTGCCATGTGTATTTTGTGAACCCTGGATAGTACATAAGCCCCCTAAGCTCTAAGTCGTCTTGAGGGCGAAAGAGATTGTTTAGTGTCAAAGGAGAGAATCTAATGTCCAGGGTTGTAGTCTTGACAAGTAGAAGTTGATGAGTTTGTCGAGCCCCCAGGTGTGGACAAGTGTTTTTTTTATGTCGGGTGTGGTAACCTTGACAAGTGAGAGAATTGCAGGTCGATGTGGCTTGTCAAGCCCCTGAGCCTGGACAAGTGTTGTCCGAGTTGTTTCTGTCAAGTTGTTCGAGATGGACATGTATTTGATCTTGCAGGCTAAGTTTGGCATGTCAGGTGATGAAAGTCTATAGATTTGACAACTCTGCATTTTTCTGACCGTTGGAAGGTGCATTGAAGATAGGCGTTACGTTCTGTCTACTACTACAGGCGTGTGTGGTGCACATGCAATACTCTTGCATATGTTTCACTCACGGAGTGGGCACAAACTGGAGTCGTGGTGCATGGGTGAGTGGGGGTGCGTCGTGGTGTGAAAATTTAGGGCACCACTTCCGCTCCCGCCAGTTATTGAAAAGTTTGTCTCCCTTTTAAATGTAGTGAACATTTGATTTCAGGTCACCGTTACTTTGATTTCTTGCTTCCTTTCCTTCTGCTTGCAATCCCTTTTCTTCTTCCTTCACTTTCTTCGATTCTTCAAGGTATTTTGTCTTCCATAATGTCTTCATTCTTGTCTGACTCTACCATTGGCATAAGTGGCAGTGATTCTGGGGGCTCAATTAAGCAACCATGATGGACCGGGAGGTCATTTCAATTGGCAGTTCCTCCTCGGAGGATACTCGTCGTTGTGTCTCTGATAGTAAGTCCTCCTCTTCAGAGAGGGTGAGGTCTTCGTGTTGTACTGGCGGGGACACTTCTAACCCTGTTATCATTGACATTTAATTTGAAATACTTGGATTGTTATACAAGCCATTTTCTGACTTGATGGTTAGTTGCCTAATTGATGATGAGAAATTGTACTTTTGGTATCTTGGTTGTTTCTTGTTTCTTTTAAGGCATTAGTTGTCCCTGCAATTTAGTCCCATTTTAGCTAGATATATAGGCATGTAGTGGTACTGGCCTACTAGCTAAGAAAAGCTAGTTGGCATAAGGAAGAAATTATATATTATGAATAGAACTTGTGTGTTAATTGCCTAATTGAGAGTTGGTTGTAATTTTGATGAAGCTCTCCAAATAAACATGTTTTTAGGTGGATTGAAAGCTGAAAGCAAGCTTATGCTTGATGCTTCAACTGGTAGGAAGACCTCTCTCAAGCCTCCAAGGGAGGCTATAGAGATCACCGAGAACATGGATGTCAATGCTAATGAGTTTCAAAGTGATAGAGCCATGGTTCCATCAAAGAGACTTCTTAAATTCAACACCCAAGAAGGTCTCTTAGCCCAACAAAAGTTGCTCGGTAGGAAAATTGAAAAGGTTACACTACAAATTACCAATCTTCCTCAGCAGCCCAAGCTTCAAACAACTGCCTCTACTCCTATATTCAATTGTACATAAACTGTTGATTACAATGTTTATATTTAGGTTTTAGGATTGTAATGTCTTTGCATTTTTTGAACTCTAGGGTAGAAACTAGGGGTCTTAAACCCTAAATTCATAGGTAGGTGTTAGTCGATGAATATGACTAACTTTTGTGTAAGAAATTTATGCAAATTGTATCTAACTCCTCCCATTTATGGTCATTTTGTAGTGTTGTAATTATTTTTTGTTAAATATAGGCAATAAGTACTTAGTACTCCCATTTTGTGTATTTAATAATCATTTCCTTTCAATTTCAGGTTAATTAGGCAAGTTTGTGAAGTGCTGATTTTTAGCTTCTCGCTAAGCCAATCTACTGGCTTAGGGAGTCATCCGCTGAGCGCGAGGAAGAATCTGGAAGAAGGATGAGCTGTACATGTGCGCTAAGCAAGGGCTCATCCCGCTAAGCGCACTGCTTGCATGCATTCGCTAAGCGAGAAGACGCGCGCTAAGCCGAAATTCACTTATACTCGCTAAGCGAGCCAGAGTTGCGCTGAGTGCGCAAGCACCAACAATGCCACCTATTTAAGCCTGAAATCAGAAATGGAGAGGAGGGTTTGGGCATTTCTCGAAGCTTTTACATGTTTAGAGATTTCTAGAGAAAGAAAGGTCCAAGTTCCAAACAATTTTGAGAGCTTTTGTTGTGTGAAGACTGGCAGAGAACTGAGTTTGAAGAGGAAGTCATCCTGATAGCTTGGGATGAGTTTGTGAGTGATTGTGAGGTTCTAGAGGTGGAGGAGACATCCCCACTACTTGTATTTCTTCAATCCTTCATTTTTCTCTTCTTTTTGTTATAAAGGAAGCTTCCTAGATATGGAGAGCTAAATCCTCTGTTGGTTCTTCCTTGTAGGTACTTGATGTAAATACCATTTTATCTATTTAATGATGTTTTGTGTGTTCTCTGTGCTATTAGTACGTCATTTTAGTATGCTTTTGCTTTGATCACATAGATGCATGCTTTGTTAGGATCATTCAACAGTGGGAACTAGTCTGATTCTTAGAACTTGATAGGACATGGCTAGTTTATCGTATTATCACGAGGGATCAGGGTACGATAACTTAGTCGTTTGTATGTTTGTCTTAATTCGGTTCTGTTCAAGCTTAGTCCAACAAGAGGGATCTGAGGATGATGCTTGATCAGGATTAGGCTTGACTATCACGAGGGATCGGGGTTTAGCATTTCAGGAGACACCATAGAACATGTTAGTCGCTTTATACGACTAACTTTTGTATAGAAATCATTTTCCAAAGATTGTATAGTTCCCCAATTTATGGTTATTTTGGAGTTAATTTTGTAAATAAATCTTGTTTTATGGTTAACATTGTCTCTAGAACATTTCCATTGGATTTAATGATGAAATCTGTGCATTTTTAGGTGAAAAATAGGCTAAGTTTTGAATTGCCAAAAAGTAGCAGTTGGGCTAAGCACATATCCACCACTAAGCGCAGCTTCAACACACTTAGCGCAAAGGAGAATCTGGCAGAGCATCAGCATCAAAGTTGCATGCTAAGTGCAAGATCAATGCGCTAAGCGTAGCAGGTGCCTTCAGCCAGGCTCAGCGCAAGGCTAGCACTAAGCCCAATTCCACTTACTCGCGCTAACCGCGAGGGTGGTGCTAAGCGTAAGGTCGTGAATTCTGAGCCTCTTTAAAGCCTGTGTTTTGTGCAGACTTAGGATACACACCTTTTGAGACTTGGCACAGAATTTTTAGAGGCACTGGTGCACAGCATTCCACAGTTCCTATTTTAGGAAAAGAGCCCTAGAAGCAGCAAAGAGGAACAGCTTGTGCATTGAAGCCTAGGTTTTTTCATTTTAGAGAGATTATTGAGTAAAGAGTGGGTGTGAGATGCTGAGAAGAGGAGGAGGAATTCCTCTTCTTGTGTAAGAAACTATCATTCTCTGCTTTTAATCTCATTTATTGTTAGGGTTTCTTTGTAATGGTTGACTAAACACCCTAGTTGGGAATTTCTAATGAACAGCTGATGTAAATACATAATATCTAATTGATTGTGCTTCCTATGTTCAATGCTTCATTCATTGCTTAATGTTTGTATGCTTTTGGTTTGATCACCCAATTGTGTGCACAATTAGGTGACTTTAGCATTGGAAAATGTATTATTGCCTTAGAACTTGATTGAAGCAGGATCAAAACTTAGTCTTAAATGAGGGATCTGCGGATTAAGTTTTGGTTTTAATTATGCTGTTACAATAATGCTGATTAGTTTAGGCCTAGTCTTAAATGAGGGATCTGCAGACGAAGCATAGTCTAAATTAGGCTAAACTTTCGTAAGCTACTTGAGCTGAGTCTAGTCTTAAATGAGGGATCTGCGGACGAAAATCAGTTTAAGTTAGTCTAAACCTAAGAGGGTTGTCTAAATCGGGCCTAGTCCAATAAGAGGGATCTGAGGATGAAGCTTGGATTAATTCGGCCTGATGAGGGATCGAGGGTTTAGTAATTTAGGCTACAACATAGAACACAAGAGTATGATTGATTAAAGAAATATATTTCTATGCATCAGCTTGTTTGTTAGAAAGACCCAACATTTCTACCTACTGTTGTCATTTTATTTACCTTGCGTTTTATAGTTTTTAGCATAAAAGTTTAGTTTAAATTCTGTTTGAAATTATCACTCATGCATGTTCTCTCAACAATGCTTTGATTCTGAACTTAATTCTGGCTAACATTAGTTCCCTGTGCTCGATACTCGGATTCATCCATTTTAAATTTTAAATACTTGACGATCCGGTGTGCTTTCCGGTAAACCCCCATTGAAATTTCCTTGAGACATAAATGAACAAAAAGTAACTGCATTGGGGAGTCAACAAAAGTATTTATGGCGCCATTGCCGGGGAACTAAACTGTTAGTAGAGTTTAGTTCAGTTTTGCAACATTGCTTTAATTTTACTTTTTCAATTTTTTGATTCCTTTGACTAACATAGTAGTTTTAGTACATTCATTATTCTTTTGAATTGGATAACTATTGTACTGTTCTTGTATGCAAAGAAGATCTTTTTCAGGTGATTTGATTCCCATTGATTTGGAGATTAAAGCCACTTGTAGAAGGCGTAATCAAGAGAGAATTAGAAAAATTTTGTAGGACTTAGAGGTAGCAGCAATTCTAGAGGAAGAACCTCAATCTTCTGAGGCATCTTCTAGTTTTCCTATTGCAGAACATTCTCATTTAGATCCTAGTGAAGACTACATCATGGCTGAAGAGCCAAGAAGAGTTACTCTGGAAGATTATTCAAGTTCTAATGTGCCACAATTTTTCACCAGCATTGCACAACCAGAATTTCAAGCACAAACCGTTACTTATCCACCATCATTGATTCAGAATAATTTGTTTCATGGATTACCAAATGAAGACCCATATGCACACTTAGCCACTTACATAGAAATATGCAATACTATTAGGTTGGCTAGAGTGCCTGAAGATGCAATCCAACTGAGCTTGTTTTCATTTTCTTTATCGGGAGAAGCCAAGAGGTGGCTTCATTCATTCAAAGGTAATAGTCTTAAGACATGGGATTATTGGATCAAGTGGCCTCATAATAATTAATAAGGGGGGGTTGAATTAATTATTAACGTGTCTTGACTAATTTAAAAATCTATCATTCTTAATGTTACTAGATTCAATTAGGCTTTTACTACTAAGTTAACAAAGTAAAGAACAGAAATAGAAAATTAACCAAAAGTAAAAGCGATAATTACAAGTACATAGTGGAAATTAAAGAGTGTAGGGAAGAAGAAGACAAACACAAGATTTATACTGGTTCGGCCACAAACCGTGCCTACATCCAGTCCCCAAGCAACCTACAGTTCTTGAGATTTCTTTCAACCTTGTAAAATCCTTTACAAGCCAAAGATCCACAAGGGATGTACCCTCCCTTGTTCTCTTTGAAAAACCAAGTGGATGTACCCTCCACTTGAACTGATCCACAAGAGATGTACCCTCTCTTGTTCTCAGTATAACAATCCCCAAGTAGATGTACCCTCTACTTGTACCACAAAGGATGTACCCTCTAATGTATTGGGACTAAGAATTCTCAGGCGGTTAGTCCTTTGAATCTTTGTAAGGGGAAACAAAAGATATCTCAGGCGGTTAGTCCTTTAAGATCTTTTGTTTAAGGGGAAGTGAAGAATCAAAAGAATTCTCAAGCGGTTAGTCCTTTGAATCTTTTGTAAGGGAGAAGAGAGACACAAAAGAATTCAGGCGGTTAGTCCTTCTGTTCTTTTGGCAAAGGGAGAAGAGAATGAAAAAGATGAATAACACAAGTTTTTGAACAAAGAACTTTTCTTGGAAGAGAAAGTGTTTGAACAAAAACTTTTAGAAAGATGAACAGAAATGAATTAGAAAGATTTGTTGAAAGAGATGCAAGAAGATATTGAAAGACAGATTGAAAGATAGATGATTGATCTTCAAATACATGCCATGGTCACATATTTATAATCTCTTGATGACTCAAGTCAAAGCTTATGACTCTTGACAATTTCTTTAAAACTAGTCACTTAAAAAGTTGTGACTTTTGAAAAATCTTCAGAAACAAGTCATTTGAAGAATTGTGACTTTTGGAAATGTATTTTTCGAAATCAGTCACTGGTAATCGATTACCATCAAGGTGTAATCGATTACACATCAACAAATGTGACTCTTCATTTTGAATTTTGAAAATTAAAACGTTTAGAGGCTCTAGTAATCGATTACAAGTGTTGTGTAATCGATTACACTAGTTTAAAATGATTTAAAACTATTAAACACAAGTTGTAACTCTTGAAATTTGAAATCTTAACGTTTTAAAACACTGGTAATCGATTACTACCTTCTGGTAATCAATTACCAGAGAGTAAAACTCTTTCGTAATGATTTTGTGAAAACTTCTTGTGCTACTCAATGTTTTGGAAAACTTTTTTAGTAATTATCTTGATTGAGTCTTCTCTTGATTCTTGAATCTTGAGTCTTGAATCTTGATCTTGAATCTTGAATCTTGATTCTTGAAACTTGATTCTTGATTCTTGAAACTTGATTCTTGAATCTTGTATCTTGAAACTTTGGAATTTTCTTAACTCTTGATATTTTGGCATCATCAAAATAATCTTGGAAGGCATTGCTTCCACAGGGATGAGGTTGTGGAGAAATTTCTGAAGAAATATTTCTCTGGAGTCTAAGACTACAGAAGGCAAAGCTGCCATCTCTTCTTTTCACCAATTTCCCGATGAATCTTTGAGTGAGGCCTTGGAAAGATTCTGTGATTTATTGAGAAAGACTCCCACTCATGGATTCTCAGAACCAATACAGCTCAATATCTTTATAGATGCGTTAAGACCGCAGTCCAAACAGCTATTAGACACTTCTGCAGGTGGGAAAATCAAATTGAAGACCCCTAAAGAAGCCATGGATCTCATTGAAAATATGGCTGCAAGCGACATTGCTATTTTGAGAGATAGAGCTCACATTCCTACCAAAAAAGAGTTTATTGGAGTTAACCTCCCAAGATGCATTGTTGGCACAAAACAAATTGTTGTCTAAGCAACTGGAAGTCTTGACTGAAACACTAAGTAAGTTGCCAACTCAAATTCATTTTGCATATACTTCACATGCTTCTATTTTGCAGGTTGCAGGATGTACCATCTGTGGGGGAGCTCATGAATCTGGATGCTGTATTCCTATTGAAGAACACCCCACTCGTGAAGTCAATTACATGGGAAATCAGCCTAGAAACAATTTTAATGCAGGAGGATTTTCTGGATTCCAACATGGCCAGCAATATAATCAACAGTAGGGACAATGGAGGAACCACCCTAGAAATCAGTTCAATAGAGATCAAGGTGGACCATCCACAAGGCCATAACAACATGGGTCTAGTCTCTGTGATCGCACAACGAAGCTGGAAGAGACTCTAGCTCAGTTTATGCAGGTTTCTATGTCCAATCCACTACAAGGAAAATGACTTATACCTACAGTCAAAATCTGTCACTAGAAGTCCAAAATCCGTAGGTAAATGTATAAAGGACTTTGTCCTACAGACATTTTTTGCGTCAACTTTGAGGGGGTATACAGTGACAACTAATAGTCTGTCACTATAGGCTTTACCTACGGATATATTTTTACCTACAGTCAAATTTAACTATCACTATAGGTAACACCTACTATTTTAAATGTGTAGGTAAAAGATATTAATGTATACCTATAATCTCTAACTGTAGGTAAAAGTCAATTTACTTGTACCTACGGTCTTCTGTAGGTAAATGTCATATAATAATAAAACTAGTTCCTAATTACATTATTTTTTTATTATAATTTTTAATTAAATATACATGAGCTTAATTAAATTTTAAAAGTTACAACAACCTGCTACATACAATTAAATTTTTGTTAGCCTAATTTGTGATTGTTGTAACTAGATTGTGAGCTTTGAATGGAAGAAATCCAAACATATCTTTAGTGGTTGACCTCAGAATTTATTTGCTCTCAATTTGAAATTCAAATTAAATGTATATGCTGTGTGCTAATCACGTGGAGTTATGACTAATGACTAACATATTAACATCACTTTTGCCTAGAAAAAGGTTATAGTGGCAAGATTTAAGAACAAAAAAGGGAATGTTTTTAGAACATGGTTCTTCTATATGTAATATCATGGAACAAAAAAAGAGCCCAGTAGTATTAAAATGTTGCATGTGCAGCAATTAATTTGGAATCTTGTTTTAACTAGCTGTTTCTTCCATCATAAGCTTGGCATGCTCCTACCTTTTTCTCTCAGAAGCAACAAATTATAGCAACTCCATGAAGCCTGTTTCACAGCAAGAAAGATATTTGTTCTTAGCTTTTAGTTTTACTAGATATGGCATACTTCAAAGGGCTACATGACAACTGTAATTAAGATGACCCTAAAGCCAAATTGATTGTGTTTTCTGTTGAAAGTTCAAAAAGATTACTTTATCTAGCATACTTCTGCACAACTAATTAATTACATCAACTTATAATTAATTAGAAATTGTTGAAGGGTTACATTTTATGAAGTTGATATGCAGATGAGAATAATTAAAACCTAGGAAGGACATGGAATGGTCAAACAAAATGAGTATGCAACAATAATAGCCAAACATTCACATGAAAATAAGGTTGCTTTTCTGCTTCACATTTTTCCCACCCTCATTCCAATTGTAAAATACTCTTGCTTTAGCATAGGTCTTTCAAGTATGTATTTAACAAGTATATATCACCCAATAACATATACAAGAAAACAAACCTCAAAAAAGAAAAATGGGACGTGTAAATTTAACAATATATTATCACAAGCTGGTCCAGTTAATCAATAATTCATTTAGGTGATCCCATCCAGAAAAGATCAATTAGATGACCCAATTATATATTTATAGTGGGGACACAAACAGAATAATCATGTGGTTGATGCTGTCATCATCTTTTCCTTGACCGTGAGAGCCTAAAGAAGGGTCCAATTGCACGAGGGCTTTCCAAATCATCATTCAAGTAAAAGGAACAAGACTGAAGCATAAATTATAACATTCAATTGCTATTAAAATAACATAATGATGATATATTCTATATATATATATATATATATATATATATATATATATATATATAGTTAAAATATAGTACTATATTTCAACTCACCTCTAGCTAAGATTGTTTGTAGTTTGATGATCTTTACCGGTAGAATCATTTGTAGGTACCTAAATTAAAAGAACGTTTTTTCTTTGTAAAGTATCATATCATAGTTAAATCGTTGAATAAGTAGAATTATAAATTCATACCTCTTGATCTATAGCTTCTAAGACTTGATTAATTTGTGGATCTTCTGCAAATCGTACTTTAAGCACAGCTACAAGGTTTCCAAGCAAATTCTCCAACTTTTGAATTCTATTGTTTGTATAAGAGCTTTGAGATGAACTTGCTTGATGTGGAAGCTTGCCAAGACAACGCACACGTCCTCTTTTTTCAGGTCCTTTGACTTTTGAATATATATCATTTGTCCAATCAGTAGAATCTTGCGTGCTTTGTAAATTTTGCGAACTCTCTGCTTCAACCATTTTCTTTTTTAGTTCATCCTACATAAATACACCTTATAAATTATTATCATACATCAATATCCTGAATACTTCAATATCACTAAACAAAACTCATCTCCACATTAGTTACTCCCCCTCACCCCATAACCTTCTATTAGAAAATTGAGCAAAACAAAGAAAAAGTATTGAAATAAAAATTAAAATTCTTACAATTACAATAGCAGCCTTTTCAGTAACAATGCTTCCATCTTTTCGAGTTCGAGTGTCAATATAAATTTCTGCCCTAGAAGGTTGCACTCCCTTAGCCTTTGTAGTCTAACATTAGTTAAAAAGATCAATCATCCTATTTGTATTAAGCAATTTAAAAATAAAAAAATATAAAAAAGGCAAACCATCTCATGAATCCGTCTTGGAAGATTATTGGTTCCCATGCAATGCAAGTCCTCATATTTTGAGCGGCTCCTTTTGTTGATTTTGCTTATTTTCTATAATCAACAAATATAAAAAGTCAATAATAAAAATAAACATATAATATATAATTGTTATGTTAGCAAAAGGTTGGTGACATTGTCATGTATACCTGCCCTTTCTCAGAACACCAATAATGTACTAAATCACGATATTGAGAAGGATCAACCCTTGGATCTGGGATGTGAGCAATCATTTCCTCCTTAGTTTTGCTCTCATCATATCCTTTTGATTTCAGTTCATATTTAAATTGCCTCCATTTCAGACTCATGTCATCAATCAATATTTTCTTTGTTTGTTCAGTTAATTCAGGAACAAATCGAAACTTACTCTATTATGAGTATCATTAACAAACAAAAAAGATCATTTTGTTAGACATTAGAAGACATAAAATTTTACAAGAAGCAAGATGAAACAACACTTATAAAGTTTTATACCAGACCTGAATTAATTCAACCATGTCAGTAATATAGTCCTTAGGCATGTCTTTCCAGCTAAGAAAATTGATAGGAGCACATTGGTGTCTCCTTACCAAGCTCCCAATTGCATTCAGTAGAGTTTTCCCTTCCCAACCCATAGGATTGCCCCAATGATCTACTTCAACAAGTATGAATTCTCCATCTGGCAAGTCCCACACATCTAGCATATGTGTATAACCTCTGGTTCTCTTTTTATCTAAATCATTCATGGATATGACATTTATCAAACACACACACACACAGATTTGAACTATATGGAAAAAAGAAACTCACTAGTAAATTTAATCTTATCATATTCTAAAAGATATTCAACTCAAACAGAATTTTACATATAATTCTAAGCCAAAAAAGCATATGTGTATAAATACCTTTAGTTGAACTTTCATTTGCACTTTCAAGAGAAGTATGAGACTGAACATGACTATCTTCTTGTATGTGTTGTTCTGTTTGTGATTGTTGATTTAGTTAATAAACAATTGTGTTATAAATAATTTAATATAAAATAAAGAAATTAAGTTAATAAAATCTTTATACCTCCTTCAAATTGTGCATTTTCTTCAAGTATAGAGTTGTTATTTTGGTTCACTTCAGTAGAGCTTTCAATTGATTGCTCTTTTGCTTGTGATTGACCATCATTTTGAATGATATTCAACTTTCTGCGCTTTCCCATAGTATGCTGAATAAATCCATCCAAAAAATAAAATAAAATAAAAATTAGATATAACTACATTATTGACTATGATTTTTTTAAACACCATGCCAAAAAATAAAAGAAGAATAAAGTAATTACCTAAAAGGCAAATTTAGATTGCTTGTAAGCTATTTTTTCACCAATCTCCAATCACAAAGAATCAAACTATTGAGGAAACAACGAAACAAATTTTGATAAAAAACGGATAACATCATTATATTGTGAGTGATTTTTATACATAACAAAAAATAAACACAAGAGTAATGAATAATAAGAACAAAAAACTAAAGAAAGGAATAAGAGTATATAAATGTGACAAAATGTTCAATACATGTATACTCAAACTATAACCAAATGTTCAAATAGAACAAATAAAAACAAATCAAAAGAAGTCTGCATCGCTCTCATCATCATCTATATAATTATCATCCTTGTCATGTGGTAAAATGTTCTCCATAGGTATTGTAACTTCAATGATATCATCACTATCATCGGCTTCTGTTCTGATCAAATCATTATGATTTATCTCTTGTAAGACTTGTTCATTCCCTTGATCCGTGTCATTGGATTGCTCATCACCCATATCATATACATCTCTGATTTTAGCATGCACAACAACAAGCCAACCATTTTGTGTTTTATTCTCCACATAGAATACTTTCTTAGCTTGAGATGCAAAAACAAATGGATCGTCACATATATCATTCCCTGTATGTTGCAAATAATTGAAATTCACTAATGTCATACCGAAGTTATCAATTTTGCAACCCCTGTTTATATCAACTCAATCACACTTGAAAAGTATAGCCTTATATTTTCCAGAATAATCCAATTGAATTATATCTGTTAGTGCACCATAGTAGTGGATTTCTCCCTTCTTTGGGTTTTTATCTCTTGAACTGGCATAACTTAATGTCTTAACAGTTACAACAATGCCACTGTTTTGAGTCTTCAAGCACCTTTCACGTGTCTTTGTATGAAATCTAACTCCATTAACAATGTACCCGCTATATCTTCTCACTATTTCTAGTGGACCACGAGCTAACCACTTGATATCATTTGCCACTAGAGTGTTGTCTTGCTCTTCCAATCGAGCAACCTACCACAATTTTATTTCAAATGGTTAAAATTTTAAATGAATGCAAAATTTAATATTATTGATTCTTCCTAAACTTACTCTTTCACGGAACCAATCTGGAAATTCTTTACTATGAATTTTGTCAACTTCATATGGAGATAATCGACGATTTTGTCTCTTGATAAGATCAGTATGGGCTCTATGTAAAAAATGTTAGAAAAAGTAAGCATTATCATTGATAGAAAGATATTATACAAATATTCAATAAATAAATGAACATGAAAAAAATTGTATTACTTTCGAAAGTGGTCAACATTGTTGCTATTGAAAAGCACATATCTATGTGCTTGAACCAATGCTTTCTTATCAAGAGAAATCCGAGAAGCTCTTTTTCTCTTCTTCACATTGAATCCAACTTGCTTCTTTCTGCCCAATGGTCTACCTCTAGGATTTAAAACACTTACATTTTCCACAAAACATGAGTCATCATTTCGAGCAAATTGATTAAAATGAGTCTCCACCCTAGATAAGATATCTTGAACAAAATATCAAGCATTCATGAGCTAAATATCCTTCTGCAATAGATCCTTCTGGATGTGCTCGATTACGAACAAATGACTTTAGAGTCAAAAGGAACCTAAAAAGAAAATTTTAGGTTACAAATTAAGATAATATCATTTTACTTTATAACTCTAGAATGTTTTAAAATGATTAAAAAGTATTCATACCTTTCAATAGGATACATCCATCGGTAATGTACAGGTCCTCCAACTCTTGCTTCATGTGCCAAATGGATTACCAAATGTACCATTACGGTGAAAAAAGATGGAGGAAAAATCTGTTCTAATTGGCATAATGTTAGAGCTACTTGATGCTCTAGGTGCTCTAAATTACTCTCATTAAGCACCTTGCCACACAACTCCTTGAAGAAACAACAAAGATCGGATATAGCTAAACTCACTTTGTCTGGCAAACAACCTTTCATAGCTATAGGAAGAAACTCTTGCATTAAAAGATGACAATCATAACTTTTGAGACCGGATATTTTGTGTTCCTTCACTTGCACACATCTTGAAATATTAGACAAATATTCATCAGGAGCTTTTATTGTTTTGAGAACTTCCAAAAATGTTTCTTTCTCTTTTGAAGTCATTTGGTAACAAGCTCTAGGAAAATATTGTTTGCCTTTACTTGGGTGCATCTTTGGATGTAATTGGCTTCTAATATTCATATCAACAAGATCATAGCGTGCCTTATCATTGTCCTTTGACTTACCTTCTAATTGTAACAACATCCCAATAATGTTATCACACACATTCTTTTCTATGTGCATAACATCAAGATTATGACGGAGCACACTATGTTGCCAATAAGGCAATGTGAACAAAATACTTCTCTTTTTCCATGGTGACCAATCCCCAACTCCATGATATTCCATCTGTCTCAAAGAAAAAGCTCCACTAGGTAGATCAGGTGGAGCTCTAAACTCCTGGGTTCCATCAAAATCTCTTTTATTGTATCTCCACTTATGATCGGGCTCTAACCAACGACGATGACACATATAGCAAAACTTTCTACCATAACGCAACCACTTTGAGCCAATCTCAAAACCACAACATGGAAAAGCATATTGGCCTCTAGTGCTCCAACCAGACAAATTTGCATAAGCAGGAAAATCATTAATAGTCCACATAATTGCAGCACGCATTTGGAATGACTCTTTTTTACATGCATCAAACGTTTTTACCCCAATTTCCCATAATTCCTTTAATTCTTCCACAAGAGGCTGCATATAAACATCAAGGTTCATACCTGGACCTTTTGGACCAGGAATAAGCAATGAAAGTATAAAATTAGGTTGCTTCATACACATCCATGGAGGAAGATTGTACGGAATCAAGATAACAGGCCAAGTGCTATGGGAAATTTCCATAGTTTTGAAAGGATTAAAGCCATCAGTAGCCAAACCTAGTCGAACATTACGAGCGTCACAAGCAAAATCAGGATACTGACAATCAAAATTCTTCCAAGCAAATGAATCAGCTGGATGCCTCAGGAGTCCATCTTTAGTTCGACCAACCTCATGCCATATCATAGAACAAGCTGTTTTTGGTGATACAAAAAGTCTTTGCAATCTAGGTATAAGAGGGAACCAACGAAGAATCTTTGCTGGTATCTTTTTTCTACATTCAACATCATCAGAGTTATATTTCCATCTTGACAAATTGCATTTAGGGCAAATTTCAGCATCAGCCAAATCCTTCCTATACAATATGCATTCATTGGGACAAACATGAATTTTTTCATAAGATAGACCCAACCCTGAAATAATCTTCTTTGTATCATAAAATGATTTGGGCAAAGTATTTTCCTCTGGTAATGCATCACTTAACAGCTCTAACAACATCGAAAAACTTTTATCAGTCCACCCATTTAGACACTTTAAGTGATACAAATGTACAAGGAATGACAATTTTGTAAACTTCTTACAACCTTTATAAAGACTTTGCTCTGCCTCCCTTAACATCTGATATAACTTTTCTGAATTATTATTGTCTTCAGATTGTTGAACACTAGGTCCATTCATAAATTCTCTAGAATCTCCATCCTCCATATTTATATCTGTGTCATTACTCTCATTAGTTGCATGCATTGTGAATGCATCATGAACCAATGTATCCATGTCATGATCAAACTCCCCTTCCACTTGGGATGTATCTAAAGAACTAGATGGGCCAACTTGTTCACCATGAAAGATCCAAGTAACATATCCTTTTAGAAATCCATTACTAATAATGTGCTCATAAACATTCATCCGAGAGCGCCACTTGCAATTGACACATTTGGTACAAGGGCATAAAATTTTTCCATCCTTTGACGATTTCGCAAATGCAAAATCTAGAAAGTTTAAAACTCCTCTAATATACTTCTCTTTATTAAGAGAATTGTAGTCTATCCAACTCTTATCCATTTGATAAAATAAACTGAAAAAGTAGAATAAAATAGACATAATAAATTAGTGCTTAATATAACTAAAATATCCAGGTATAAGTCAATCACAACCGTGTTAGCAACTATAAAATTAATAATGTTAGCAGTGAAAAGGACAAATTATTTTAATTGCCTAGCTGGAAACAAAATATGAAAAATAAAACACAAGAATACAAGCATAGCATATATATGTTAACAAGATTAATTTAATGACAATTAAAAAAATCTAACATGATGACAAGTAATTTTGAAGAACCAAATTGAGAGTACTAATTCTGCATTAATGAACCAAAACAATAACTTTGACTCTTGTGAGAATTTTAACTAATAACTAAATGTCTAATGCACTGGAAGCCTACAACCACCAATATATTAGCAGTTGAATCATTGATTCGGTTAGCATATTGGCGCTTAACAAGCTACTGGTCAATCAATAAATTAATAGTATATTCTTTCCTTAATGATTACTTCATTTGATCTCATAAGAAAAAATCACATGTTTATTTATTTTTACGATAAATCACATGTTTGTTGAGATTATGTTTTCGGTGATCCTTTTTTATTATTAACTAATTTATTTTATTTAATGACATTATCACCTAAATATTTTCATTTAATTGAGATTGTGTTTTCAATGATTTTTTTTTAAATTTTTAATATCAAATTCTAATGAAAGATAAATTATCTTAAAATTATCTTTTGTTCTCACGAATAAAAAAAACTAACAAATAATAATAGATAATCTTCTAAATTTTTTTATTTAGATGGAAAGACCATAATTTTGAAAAGTACCTGAAATATGATGAGCCCAATGAGGACTGGCTGTGTATCAAACCCAAAGCTTCGATACAGATCAACTGAATTTTGCACTAGTGTATATCCTCCAAATTGTAGAAGTGTAAGAATCTACAACAATATATCAAAGCATTACAAATAATCTCATAGTCAAATATTGCAATGCCTTTTTCCGTTAAACAGCAGAAGGAAAGACACTTGCAGTCTATATTAATCATGTTATTGAAGCTTGGGAAGTATAGTGAATTAGTGATTAGGACTTAGGAGAATGGCTTCAACTAGAATTACAACTTTATTGGTAGAGCATATATATGTATCTTGGCATAGACAGCAACATCTGGCACTATCCATCTTTAGCTATCAATAAGAAATAATTTATGCACTAAGCTATGGGCCAATTATAAGATTCTTTCATGGTATATACAAAGTTTTTATCAACTTTCTTTAAATTCTTAACCTTCTCTCATATCTTTAGTTCAAATTAAATAGGAATGTAGGAATGTAGGAATGGCCAAAATTTCATTTGGATCCAACTTACCAGGTCAACAACTTTGACAGCTGCTTTATCATATCTTGCCTTGATCTCCTCTGCCAATGCCTGTAATTAAAAATATATTAAAAAATCACATCTAACAATCACATACTTCTAACAAGCCAAAAAACAACAAAATAAGACACACCTACTAATCAAGTATACATTTCGATCAAACTTAATATCATTATGTTCCGGTTGTGTGATTATAATTAAGTACCCAAAACTAGATGGAAAATTAGGTAGGCAGGCTACCTCAATCCACAAAAAAAATGTGCTATATCTTTTCTTCCTTAATTTCTTTATTAAAATCATAAATATCCTCTACTTGTTTGAGTAAAAACATTTATGTGATAATTTATTTTTACTAATATCTTGATTGTGTGATATGATGGACAAATAATTATATTTTTTAAATACGTGGTCAAAAGTTTATTCTCATAAATAAATCTTCCTATTTTATAAGATTAATCTCTGTATGTCTGAAACATAATTAAAAGGAAGAAACATATACAAGAAATTAAAAGACAAAAGTCACCTTCCAATTGAATTTCAAAGAATGACCAAATGTGTCTGTTACAATCACACTAATAATTTGGTTTTGAAAGAAGTGTTGAAGATAAAACCACTGCAGAAGCATGTTTATATAATTGAAGCTGGGTAAGACGTACACGTATATAAAAAAATGCACGTAATTAAAAGTTCCAAACATGCGATATTAAGTTCTATCACCTTTTAAGCTTGTCTCACTCCAGTTAACAGCTGGAATGAATCTTCTCTAACAGCTGGAGACATCAATTTAACAGTTTCCCATATAACTTATTAATAAAGAATTGTTATAACAAACTCAAATAACGTGATTGGTAAAAAGTTGAAAAACCAATTAAACATAAAAGTTTCCAATTTATGCGATAATTGAGAATCCAATTCCATGTTAGAAAGTCTGAGATTATTTAAAATAAAGACACAGAAATAAAATCAAGAAGCAATAAGATTAAAAAGGAAGAGAATCTTAGCCACAGTCTTCCAAGCATGTTAGGTAAAATTGTCACCAAACTAAACCATAAGATGCTTTCATTGTAAAAGTTAGTAACTGAGAACCGAAAATTCCCAGAGAAAATACCCTGCCCACTTTTTTATTTTTTTTTACTATGAACCCAATAGCAGCAGCAAAAGTGCTAGCTGTCAATTTGTTTCTCCTAAGTGCTTGCCAGTTTTTAAACCAGTGTTGAAGGCAGCTTGCTTGAAGGACTGAATAAGTTTCAACAGATGTGTATTTTAACATACCACCAAGTGAGCCCAATTTTCTAGAGGGGTTATTTGAAGCTATTGGTCTTAGGTTCTCTAATAACCAGCTCAAAGGCATTAATACTAAAGTTTCTCTTATTACTTAGACATGCAACAAGTGCATCCACATAACAGCTACTTTGGTGCCAGAAACATTGCAACCAAACAAGAGAGAATGAAGAAGCAATTTCACCATTGTTAAAGAAGTGATAAATTGTCACTTGAACTGTATATATAAGCTAGGCACCAACTGAATAGGAAAATGGCATTTAAAAGACAACAGCGTAGGTAATCGTGGCAATGGTGAGTTTTCTATGAACATTGAACATGTATATGGTTTCATTCCATGTAAGCGAAGAACTAGTTGTAGAAAGCTCGATCTTTGAAATTCTAAAAATCAAAACAGCTTTCTACATTACAGTTCAGAGGAATTCTATAGTTTGTGATGGTTGTGGCATTTCATCAAACATAACAACACAAAGATTCACAAACCCACAGAAACAGAACAGACCTAATGTGAAGTTAGAGGTAGAAGAACATGGAAGCCGTGTTGATGAGAGAAAGAAAGAGGTGCAAGATGGCTTTTACCAAGAGTGACGAAGTTGATGATGGATATGGTGTCCTGAAAGAGTCATGGAGTTGATGGACAGAGAGAAAGAGAGAGAGTGAGGACTGGAGAAACATCCAAGTGTTAACAACAGTCAGATAGATGAAGTGCATGTCTGGATCAGAGTCCAGAACGTGAGTAATTGGACTAATCACCTTGGATTGCTTTATTTTCTTAATTTCAAAACTACATGGATTTCATTCTCACCTTAAGTTAACTATATATAAGCAATCATGTAATCTAACTTTGACATAATAATAAACTAATAATAGGTCTGTACAAAGCCGAATCCCAATATTCAACTTCATAGAGATCTAACAGAGTACAAAGTAAGATTCTCACAAAATAATAATTAATTCAATCATACAGAGTGTAGTCTATATGGGAAACTTGGACCAATAGAAACAATGTGAATTGAATAGGTTTTCAAAAAAGCCATGAACAGAGGTTCAGGCAACTAACATATCTCCTACAACACAGTTTAGTGACTTAAATCCCCAACTGAATTCAAATTAACTTAGGGGCTTAGGGCAAATGATTCAACCCCATTCCCTTAGAAACAATCTTTTCCAATTAAAATGCTTTAAATTCTATCAAATTTTAAGTACATACAACGATGCGAAATTGTTGAACAGAACAAATACTAAGTAACATTGCAATCCAAGGCCAAGTTTCCAATCCCTTTTTTTTTTCCTTCCTAACCTAAAGTCACATACAAACTCAAAAAAAAATACCACTGTGTGGTGGCGAAAATTTTGATGTAACAAACAAACAAACGTCAAAAAGGAAACTCACAGTGATTCTGTCTTCAGTCCTCAAGTCCCTTAGCTCAACGCTTCGAAGAAAGCCGAGAATGGAGTTCTGAAGAAACCGGGGAAAGAGTGAGTTTTAGGTTAAAGAAAAATAAAAAAGAGTGTGAGAAAGAAAAACGTACAATAGTAGTAACCTCTGAATGGAAAGAGAGTTACAGATTAAAGCATTAACACGGGGCCGTGGAGGATGAGAGCTCGAAGAGAGAGGAAGAGAGAAGATGAGAGCTCGAAGAGAGAGGAAGAGAGAGGATGAGAGCTCGAAGAGTGATCTATACGCGTGAACAATATTAAAGCTCATGCCTCTTGTTTTTTCTGTAAAAGATTATTTGTCATTTTCTCACTGGAATTTAAAAATCTCTCGTCGTGTAATCTCTTTTAAGAAACCAATCAGGCTTTTTATCCCCATTTTTGTTTCTTGGCTGTTACTTCTTGAAATCAAAATGTTATCTAGCATAATTGACATTAATTTTGGTTAGTTATAGAAACACATTATGAAAGAGAAGCCAACGCGTAATGGAAAACCAAAGTATCTCAGTAGCGGGACAAAAGTGGAATTCATGTTGAAATCCATACTAAACAAATCGTTTGGATATTGATTATTATCTTATCCTAAAACATGGTTAAAGTTTTAATTTTATATTTACGTCTGAAGACCATGGCTATGTAAATTAAACAAGGAAACATTAGTGGTACAAAGTATACATTTTTCATCATCCAATTGTCATTTTTTAAATTTTAGGTAGAAACACTCAAGAATTGGTGCGAAATTTAAGATTGTAAAATAATGGTGATGGATTTGGTACTTTAAATTGAAAGCTAAGATATATTTTTTTGCCATTACATTTTTATTATATTCAATTTGACCATTTATTTTTTTAATAGTTCAATTTTTTCTTATATATTTTTAAAGTGAGTTTAAAAATTATTTATGAGTGGAACTTTTCAATTTTTGTACTAGATTTTGAAAATTATTTTTTGAGATTGAGTATTTACTAAAAAAAACAAGAGACTAGTATTCAAATTCAAATAGTCTTAAAGAGTTTTACCTACACCAACAATCGTAGGTATAAGGCTTTTGAGGTTATACCTACATCAACTAATTATAGACATAGATTTTGTGAAATTTTATCTACATCACGTAGTTGTAGGTATAAGTTTTTTAAAATTTTGCCTACACTGTGCTTCTGTAGGTAGTAATTCTTTTGAGTTTTATCTACACTAATCACTCATAGGCCCAAGTTTTTTGGAGTTTTACCTACATAACATAGTTGTAGGTAGAAGTATTTTTTTAGTTTTAATGAATTTGCCTACACCAAATAATGGTTGGTATAAGTGGTTGAGTTTTACCTACATTAGTTAGTTGTAGGTAAAAGTATTTTTGAGATTTACCTACACTAGTGTATGTCTGTAGCAAAAAAACGTCTGTAGGCATAGGTTATTTTTCTTGTAGTGATCAGAAGAGCACAGAGTCCGCCATAAAGAATCTTGAGGTCCAAGTGGGACAACTTGCAAAGCAATTGGCGGATAGATCATCAAGCAGTTTTACAGCTAATACAGAGAAAAATCCCAAGGAGGAATGTAAAGCTGTGATGACTAGAAGTAGAATGGCAATCCAACGAGATGATAGTGAAGCTGGAAAGAAGATGGAGGAACATAAACAACAGCTGGCACCTAAGCCAGCACTTGAACCTGTTTCTGATTTTGTAGAACTTGAAGAGATTAATGAGGAGACTGAAGATGACAAGGAGGAGAAGACACCAATAAAAGTGGAAGAAAAAGAAAGAATAAGAAAAGAAGAAAAAGAAAAAGAAAAAAAGTCAAAAAATGAAAAACAAAAAGAGAAAGTTGTTGATGATGAGCTGAAGAGAGGCAAGAGTGAAGCAAACACTGAAAAGAAGAAGGATATTACTTCAAATGAAAGCAATGAAGTACCTTATCCCTTGGTACCTTCCAGGAAAGATAAAGAAAGACATTTGGCCAGATTTCTTGATATCTTCAAGAAACTGGAAATTACTTTGCCCTTTAGAGAAACACTTCAACAAATGCCACTCTATGCCAAGTTTTTAAAAGATATGTTGACGAAGAAGAACCGGTACATCCACAGTGATAGAATTGTGGTGGAAGGCAATTGTAGTGTTGTGATTCAACGCATTGTTCCGCCTAAGCACAAAGATCTTGGAGTTGTCACAAGACTATGTTCTATTGGTGAGGTTGTTGTAGGAAAAGATCTCATAGATTTGGGAGCTAGTATCAATCTAATGCCTCTCTCCATGTGCCGACGACTTGAAGAGCTTGAGATAATGCCTACACGCATGACCCTTCAGTTGGCAGATCGCTCCATCACAAGATCGTATGGAGTGATTGAAGATGTTTTGGTGAAGATGAAACACCTTATATTCCCAGCTGATTTTATTGTGAGACATAGAAGAGGATGTAGATATTCCTCTCATTCTTGGTCGCCCATTCATGTCTACTGCAAGTTGCGTAGTAGATATGGGAAAGAAGATGTTACAAATGGGCATAGAATATCAAAGAATCATCTTTGATCTATTTCATGAAGATAAAGAGCCACCTGACCGGAATGTTTGTTTTAAGGTTCATGTGATGGAAGAAAGAAGACCTGAGAAGGTCTTGGAAGTGGGAACATTATTGGATCTTGGATAACAGGATGATGTGTCAAGCTAGTGACGTTAAAGAAGCGCTTATTGGGAGGCAACCTAGCTTTTCATTGCTTTAATTGTTGAATAATCCTTGAAAAATTGTCTTGTTAAAACTCTATTGGTTTAGCTTTCATTTCATTTTTTTGGTCTTTGGTTATTGCTTGTCTCTTTGTTTCCTTGTTTGTGATTTGCGATATAGGGGATTGGAAAGGAGGATTGGTGTCATCCCTTAAAGAATTTGAGTCAAGAAGCAAGGGAAAACCACCTTAAGAGCTATTGGATTAAGAAGCACTTCAAATTGAATGAATCACCAAAGAGAGAACAACCACCAAAATTGAGGACCATTTTGTCATTGAATTGTTTGGTGATGAATCAATTTCATAATCCTCTTCAACAGCCTCCCATAGATCATCGGTGTCAAATTAAGCCTCCATTATGACTGCCCATAAGTGATAATTCTCACCCTAAAAATTTGGCAATATTAGACTGCATTTGCATTTTCAACTCTCAGGGTAAGTGTTTGATAAACTCTCTCCTTACTAGGTCCCTCAAGAACAATTGAGTTCAGATACCACTTTGTTGGAAATAAGAAAGAAATTTCAGAAAAAACACAATAAAATGAAGGCTGAAACTGTGATGTTTTACATCATACTTTCTAATCTTTAAATACAAAAGATTCATAACATAAAATAATGATGAGCAAAGCTACCCATTAATTTGTAACAACCCATAAACTCTAATTAAAACATAAACCTGTAATAACGTAACACTAGAAATTCTAACATAAACTCGAATAAAGTATAATAAAATAGATACTGATTAACATTTTCAACAGAATGATCAATAGAAACTTTGGCCGTTTTGTTGCCTTAGCTTTGCATCTCCTCCTAATTGCAGTTCCACTATAACATGATACATTCAGTTGCGCAGCTGGAGCAAATGATTCCTGAAAGTTAAAACGGCTGCGTGATAAAGCAAATCTAACTATACAATTCCAATCATGGAATGTTATTTTCAAAAAGTTGCTCTTAAATGTTTGTAAAATAATCTTAATTTTGTTTTTGCCGTTATATCAGGCTTTACGCGTTGGACATTTCTGTTGGAAAAAAAAAACAAACAAACGGGGCCAAAGAAAATAAAGATGTTTTTATTCGTAAATTGTTGCTCCATTTCTTGGATATATGCCTAACCAATAGTGCATTAGTCAACTTAGCTTAGGACACAGAAGAAAAAAGAATACAATATTGCATTTGCAAATTGAAGCAATAGTACAAGAAAATTGTATTGATGCATGGAAAAGAAGAAAAAAGAATACAATATTGCATTTGCATATTGAGGCAATGCCACAACAAAAATACAGAAAAAGCTGGGAAGAACGTACTAAACACCTAAATATTCAACACTCAGTTATTGCAACAACGACAAAAGTAAATTTTCCTTTCTCCTTGAATCAAGCAGAACCATGGTGATTATTGAGATTCTACTTTAGTGACACCATTCACTTGCCACTGGAAAGCTTGTTACGGATGAGTTTTGTGGCAGCAACCATGTTTGTGAGGGCTGGATTCACCTCAGGGTACTTGCGAGTCTTGAGCCCACAATCAGGGTTGACCCACAAAATGTTTTTCTCAAGCACTGCAAGCATCTTATTGATCCTATCAGCAATTTCATCAGTTGGTGGTATTCTCGGGGAGTGAATGTCATAGACTCCGGGGCCAATTCCGGCTCCATACTTAACTCCTTCACGGAACACTGACAGGAGCTTTTCGTCAGAGCGAGAGTTTTCAATGGTGATCACATCAGCATCCATATCAATGATTGAGTGGATGATGTCATTGAAGTTAGAGTAGCACATGTGGGTGTGGATCTATCAATTGTTAAGAATACAGAAAATATTATATTTTGATGTAAATGCATTCTATCTAACCCGTTGATTTGTAAACCCTTTGGTACTATACTCAATTCCTACGATAAAAAAATGCATTGATTTTTTGTAATCCATGAGAAGTACCTGAGTTGTATCCTGCACACCAACATTGGTGATCCTGAAGGCATGCACAACCCAGTCCAAGTAGTTAGCTTGCTCTGATTTTCTCAATGGTAACCCCTCCCTCAAAGCAGCCTCATCAATTTGGATAACAGTAATACCAGCCTTTTCAAGATCTTCTACTTCATCCTTGATAGCCAAAGCAATCTGATAGGTGGTCTCAGACCTGTAGATATATAGGTTTAACACCATGTTAAAAATAACCATCATATTCTCTTTCTCAGTTATTTTAGGCTGTGTTTTGTTGTGGGTGGAAGGAGAGAAATAAGTGAAAAATTTTATACTTTTTGTGGGTCTCACACTCTTTATATTTTATTTTAATTAAATTTTTTTTTATTATTATCATCTAAATCAAACATATTCTTAACTTTGGTTAAATTAGGTTTTTGATCTTCTAATTTATTATTCAAGTTTAATTTTATCTTCTAATTTTTTTATTTAATTTGATTCTTTAATTTTTGAAATTGATTTAATTTAATCCTCTTTGGGTTCAATTTAGTCATCTAATTTTTAAAATCAATTTATTTTTTAGTATTACTTTTTACAATTTAGATCAAGTGATTAAATTGAATCAATTTAAAAAATTATATTAAATTAAAAAAATATTAAAAAACCAAGTCAAATCTAAAAACTAAATTAAAAGATTAAAAATTAATTTAACCTAAGGAATTAATTTGTTTGTACCTAGGATGGTCATTTCGAACAAAGGACCAGTTGAGAATGGTGACAGGGCCAGTAAGCATTCCCTTCATTGGGCGTTTGGTCATGCTCTGAGCAGTGGATGACCAGAAGACAGTCATTGGCTTAGGGCGGCTCACATCACCGTAGATGATTGGCGGCTTCACACAACGAGATCCATAAGATTGCACCCACCCGTTAACGGTGAAGGCAAAGCTTGACAACTGCTCACCAAAGTACTCTACCATATCATTCCTCTGCAATAAGGAAAGGCACGCCATTAGACATTAGTACAAAGTACATACCGCGAATTCGCAACATCACAACTACGAGGAGCAGAAAATCTGACAAGAGCATGTTGTTGTTCAAAACGAAAGAGGTGAATACAGATTTATCAAAATAGTTTCAGCAGAACCAATCCAACTGTGATAGGAACTTAAAATAATTTTTTTTAAAAAAAAGTTTTTACTTTAAAATAAATAATTATATGTTAAACATTTTTGTCAAAATAGTGACATGTTTGTGGACATATGTGACCTTTTTTATTTTATAAGAACTAATAATAACCTAAAACATGAACTTTAATTGTTTTATTTTGGGGGAACCCTGAGTTTCAGTGTGATAGAACACTCATGTTCTCTACTTCAACATGTTAATAATATTCAGTCCTAGCTCATGTGAGGATGAGAGCAGACCTCAGGCTCCCCGTGTACCAGGACATCAATATCAAGATTCTCTTGGAGTTCAACAACTTTGCGGATTTCTTCTTTAATTGAACTAACATACTCCTCCTCTGAGATCCTGAAAGAAAAAAAAAATACAAATCAAAATAATCAATAAAAGCCAAAATGGTCAAGAAAACAAGCCAACCTATCAACTCTAGGCGCATCTTACTTGTTAGCCTTGTATTCACGACGCACCCTCCTCAGTTCAACAGTCTGAGGGAAGGATCCAATTGTGGTGGTTGGGAGGATTGGAAGGTTGAGCTTCTTTTGTTGAGCATCCAATCGAGTGCTGACATTTGTGGCACGGCGATGATCGGAACCCTTCAATGCAGCAGCCTGAGAAGAAACTAAAAGATGTCATCAATAACAATTTAAAAAGAGAATTAAATTTCCAAACAAATCTTGTTCAGCTATCAAGAGGGTATAGTTTGGTTGGGTAACATGTGTGATTGTTATAAACTGCTGGTATTCAAAATCTTAGGATAAAAAAAAAACCCTGCTCAATTGAATTGAGCAGCTGAACAGAAAACTACAGAAAATAAACACTCACAGCCTTCTGAACAGCTTCATTAGTTACTCTTGGAGAGAACTTTCTTGATGCCTGAGCATCAGCATTAGAAGAGAAAAAGGCCTGAAATTGAAAAGATAAAAACAGTAATTCAGTGAATAATGTATTGAAACTGAGATGAATATGCTGTTAGATATTAATTAGAAAATTAATAATAACAAGTTTCTAAGCTTATAATTATGAGTCTTATAATTGTACAATTTTCTAAGTTAAAAGTTGTAAGTTACTAAGTCAAGGTTGTGAGTTATGAAGTCTTGTAGTTTTCCATTAGCATTTAGTATCTTGGAATAAGGTATTAAACATTTATGTGATTAGTCAAATGGTCACTCTATTCTAGTATAAATAGGGGATCATACTCTTGTATTTGGTGTGGCAAAGAAATAAAATCTTTTTCTTCCAACAAAGTGGCATCAGAGCTTGAGTTCTAGAGTGTTGAGAGAGAAACACTTTGTAAGTTGAGAGATGGCAAGCAATGGCTTGAGTATGTTTCAATTCCCTCGTCTTACCAAAGGGAATTATGATAATTGGTGTCGTTGCATGAAAGCTTTGTTAGGTTCTCAAGATGCCTGGGAGATTGTAGAGAAAGGTTATACCCAACCTCAAAATGAGGCTACTTTGTGATCAAATGAGAAGGAAACTTTGTTGAAGTCGAAGAAGAAGGATCAACAAGCACTTGCTTTCATTCATCAAGGTTTGAATGAAGCTATGTTCGAGTTGGTGTCAAATGCAACCACATCCAAAGAAGCATGGGAGATTTTGAAAACCTCCCTTGAAGGTGTTGATAAGGTAAAAAAGGTGTGCCTACAAACTCTACGTAGAGAGTTTGAATCATTGCATATGAAGGAATCCGAATCTATCTCGGATTTTGGCAATAAGGTGTTGCCTATTGTGAACCAAATGAAGCGTTATGGAGAAAATATGGAAGATGTCCGTGTGGTGGAAAAGATCCTTTGCTCCTTAATCGCTAAATTTGATTATGTGGTTTGTGCTATTGAAGAGTCTAAGGATTTAGACTCAATGACCGTAGACCAATTGATGGGTTCTCTTCAAGCCTATGAAGAAAGGTTCAATAAAAGACATGATGAGTCATTGGAGCAAGTCCTCAAAGCCAAAGCTTCTTTGAAAGAAAATGGAGGAGAAAGTAGTCAAAGAGCACGTGGACGTGGAAGAGGATGTGTGGTCGTGGATGTTGTCATGGCCAAGGAAGAGGAGGAAGAGGAGATCGTGATAATTTTGACAATAATGAATGGAGGAGCCATCAATCCACTAGAAGTCGTGTAAGAGGAAGAGGAAGAGGTAGAAACAATTATGAAAAAACATATGAAAGGAGGTATGATAAATCTAATGTTGAATGTTTTAATTGTCATAAATATGGCCATTACTCTTGGGAGTGTAGAACTAATGTTGAAGAGAGGGTCAATCTTGTTGATGATAAAGAAGTTGAAGAGCCAACACTACTGCTATCACTTAATAATGGTGAGAAGGAAGACAAATGCTTATGGTATCTTGACAATGGAGCAAGCAATCACATGTGTGGATGCAAAGAGAAATTTGTGGAACTTGATGAGAAGGTGAAAGGAAATGTTTCCTTTGGAGATTCTTCCAAGGTGTAAATCCAAGGAAAAGGTATCATTTTAATTTCTTTAAAAGATGGTGCTCACAAATTAATCACGGATGTTTACTATGTTTCTAAACTAAAAAGCAATATTTTTGAGTTTGGGACAACTTGTTGAAAAGGGGTATGAAATTCATATGAAAGATTGTTGTTTATCACTTCGAGATCAAAATTCTAATTTGATTGCCAGGGTGTTTATGTCAAGAAATAAAATGTTCACTTTGAATATTAAAACCAATGAAGCAAAATGTTTGAAGGCTAGCATAAAAGATGAATCATGACGTTGGCTATGAGGTTTGGGCACTTGAATTTTGGAGCACTAAAATCTTTAGGAGAGGAGAAGATGGTGAAAGGGATGTCTCTCATCAACCATCCTAATCAATTGTGTGAAGCATGTCTCCTTGGAAAGCATGCAAGAAGGAGTTTTCCAAAAGAAGCTAATTCAAGAGCAAAGGAGTCTCTCCAACTTGTTTACACCAATGCGTGTGGCCCAATCAATCCTCCTTCATGTGGTAACAATAAATATTTCTTGCTTTTTATTGATGATTATAGTATAATGACTTGGGTTTATTTTCTAAAGCAAAAATCTGAGACATTTGTAGCTTTTAAAAATTTTAAAGCTCTTGTGGAAAAGGAGAGTGGTTATGTAATCAAAGCTCTAAGATTCGATAGAGGTGGGAAATTCACATCAAAAGAATTTAATGAATTTTGTGAAAAACATGGGATTTGTCGCCCTCTAACGGTTCCTAGATCTCCACAACAAAATGGGGTAGCGGAGAGAAAAAAATAGAATTGTTCTTAATATGACTAGATGTATGTTGAAGGCTAAAAATATGCCAAAGGAATTTTGGGCCAAAGCTGTTGCATGTGCCGTTTATTTGTCCAATCTTTTCCCAACAAAGAATGTCAAAGATCAAACACCACAAGAAACATGGAGTGGAGTGAAGCCAATAGTTGATCACTTGAGAGTATTTGGGAGCATTGCATATGCTCATGTACCCAACCAAGGAAGATTCAAGCTTGATGGTAGAAGTGAGAAACATGTGTTCATTGGCTATGATGCTAGCTCAAAAGGCTACAAATTGTACAATCCAAACAATGGGAAGACAATTGTGAGCCAAGATGTCGAGTTCTATGAAGAAGGCACATGGAATTGGGAGGAGAAAGAAGACACTTATGATTTTTTCCGGTACTTTAAAGAAAGAGATGAAGAAACCTTGACTCCAAATGATTCAACTCCAGCTCCTTCACCAACTCCTTCAACCAATGAAGCCTCATCATCTTCCGAAGGGAGTTCAAGTGAAAGACCAAGAAGAATGAGAAATATTCAAGAATTATATGATGAAATTGAAGTTATAAATGATTTGTTTTGTCTTTTTGTTGACAGTGAACCCTTAAACTTTGGTGAAGCAATGAAAGACAAAAGGTGGAGACAAGCCATGGAAGAAGAAATCAAAGCCATTGAGAAGAACAACACTTGGGAGTTATCACGCATTCTCAAAGGTCATGAAGCAATTGGAGTCAAATGGGTGTTCAAAATCAAGAAGAATGCAAAAGGAGAGATTGAGAGACACAAAGCAAGACTCGTAGCTAAAGGCTACAAGCAACAATATGGAGTTGATTATGATGAAGTGTTTGCACCGGTTGTCTGCATGGAGACAATTCGTCTTTTTATTTCCTTGGCAGCTCAAATGAAGTGGAGAGTTTTTCAGCTTGATGTAAAATCGGCATTGCTAAATGGCTATCTTGAAGAAAATGTTTATGTTGAACAACCAATGGGTTTTCTCATCAAAGGTCAAGAAGGAAATATCTTGAAATTGAACAAGGCGTTGTATGGTCTAAAGCAAGCACCGAGGGCATGGAATAGTCGCATTGACAAGTACTTCCAAGACAATGGGTTTGTTCGTTGTAAAAATAAGTATGCTCTTTATGTTAAAGCTTTTAATAATGGTGATGTCTTATTTATTTGTCTTTATGTGGATGACCTTATCTTTACCGGCAATAACCCAAATTTGTTTGAAGACTTCAAGGATTCCATGTCTCATGAATTTGAGATGACAGATATGGGACTCATGTCATATTACTTGGGAATGGAAATGAAGCAAATGGAGAATGGTATCTTTGTCTCACAAGAAAGCTACACAAAAGAAGTGTTGAAGAAATTTAATATGCTTGATTGCAATCCCGTGAACACACCTATGGAAGGTGGCTTGAAGTTATCAAAGTTTGATGAAGGAGAGAAGGTAGACCCCACGGTCTTCAAGAGTCATGTGGGGAGTTTGATGTATCTAACCAATACAAGGCCCGATATTCTATATGCGGTGGGAGTTGTGTGTTGCTTTATGGAGGCTCCTACCTCTACTCATCTAAAAGTCGCAAAAAGAATTCTTCGTTACTTGAAGGGTACAATTGATTTTGGATTGTTTTATTCTCCCTCCAATAACTTTAAGCTTGTGGGGTTTTGTGATAGTGATTTTGCAGGAGATGTTGATGATAGAAAAAGTACTACCGGATTTATGTTTTTTATGGGTGATTGTGTTTTTACATGGAGTTCTAAGAAGCAAGCCATTGTGACACTTTCTACTTGTGAAGCCGAGTATGTAGCTGCAACTTCTTGCACATGTCATGCCATTTGGCTAAGAAGATTGTTGAAGGAACTTCACTTGTTGCAAAAGGAAAACACAAAGATCTATGTTGATAATAGATCTGCACAAGAGCTTGCCAAGAATCCGGTGTTCCATGAACGAAGTAAGCATATAGATACAAGGTATCATTTCATTAGAGAGTGCATTGCCAAGAAAGAAGTAGAATTGACTCATGTGAAGACTCAAGATCAAGTTGTGGATATTTTCACCAAGCCTCTCAAATTTGAAGATTTTCGAAGATTGCGAACAAGACTTGGTGTGCAGAAGAATTTTCCAATTAAGGGAGGATGTTAGATATTAATTAGAAAATTAATAATAGCAAGTTTCTAAGCTTATATTATGAGTCTTATAATTGTGCAATTTTCTAAGTTAAAAGTTGTAAGTTACTAAGTCAAAGTTGTGAGTTATGAAGTCTTGTAGTTTTTCATTAGCATTTAGTATCTTGGAATAAGGTATTAAGCATTTATGTGATTAGTCAAATGGTCACTCTATTCTAGTATAAATAGGGGATCATACTCTTGTATTTGGTGTGGCAAAGAAATAAAATCTTTTATTTCCAACATATGCATATATTTCCGGTCACTGCTAACTTGCTAACAAAATGCTTGGCTACTTTTATGATACCTGTTATTACTATTATGGGAACATTATACTTTTCCTCAAATTTCTTAATTTTATGTCAGTGATAATGATACACTATTTTCACTTTAAAACTGTTTTGATCTTTTTATCATACAATCTCTCTTCCAATTCTTATATTGATTGTTTCGAAATCATGGTGATTTTATAAGTGTGTATTGCATAAGAATCTATTTGAAAAGCAAATAAAAATTTCTTACTATGACAATAGTTACAAAAGTAAATGTTTCATGATGGTATCATTTTTTAAATTTAAAATACTGTTTATTTTTCCCTATAACTTATTTGAATTAAGATAACCATATTTTATTGTATTCATTTATATTTTCCCCACTACGAAAACTACAACTTTATTATCAACTAATAAATATCATCTATTTATTTAACTACTCATTTTGTCAGATGTAAGATAAAATAAAAGGAACAAAGTTTACCTCATCCTTTTGACCAGACAATGCCTTGGCCAATGCATTTACTTCAACAATTTTTTGGGCAGCAAAAGCCAGCCATGATTTTATCTCATTATCCAACTTGGTTTCATTAACAAGATCAACAGCAGTGTGAAGAAATGAGCAGGAGGTGGACACAACAAGTTTATTTGCATTATAGTTTAGTAAATAGACAAATCAAGTGATTATTTTGAACCTGTCATGTCTCGAACCTGAGACCATGAATATAGTATCGCAATAATCAAACCATTAGTCCAGATTCAGAACAATCAAGTAATCATATTAACTGTTATCTCCCTTTCAAAAAAATATTAACTGTTATCTCCCTTGTTGGACATTTTAGTGTAATTGATCTCTTTATTATGTTAAAATAAGAGTGCACGCTTGTTTTAATGTAAAAACGAGATGTTCGGTTTAGGCAAATTTTGGAAGTTACATGGAAGTTACTAAAACTTCCATCAACGGTTGGAAGTTATATGGAAGTTACTAAAACTTCCATCAACGGTTGGAAGTTACATGGAAGTTACTAAAACTTCCATCAACAACAATTTTTAAAAAGAAATAATTTCCATCAACCGCCAAAAAACCACCTTTTCTTTGATCATAAATAATCATTCTGGTTCAGAAAGCATAACGGGTGACAAAACATACAAGACTAAAACAAAACTCTTGAATTATAATCTTCTGATTTTATCCGATTGAACAATTTTGGTTGAACCCCGAAATTTGATTCAATCTGAAAGTGTTATACACGACTTCAGATTTATCCAGTATCATCTCGATTTTCAAATTAACCAACAAAAGATTGAATCAAATCTTTCGAGATGACGAATGATAGTTTGAAGATGACAAGCAAGTTTGCGAAGTTGGACAAGTTTGAAGGGCAGGATTTCAGAAGATGGCAGAAGAAGATGCACTTTCTCTTGACAACATTGAATGTGGTGTATGTGCTGAGTACACTGATGCCGGTGTATATGGAAGACGAAACTCTGGATCAAACAAGGAAGCGTTCGAAATGGGAGAACGACGATTACATTTGTCGTGGACACATTCTGAACGGTATGTCTGACTCTCTCTTTGATATTTATCAAAATGTTGAGTCTGCTAAGGAATTATGGGACTCTCTTGAATCCAAGTATATGGCAGAAGATGCCTCAAGTAACAAATTCTTAGTTAGTAATTTCTTTAATTACAAAATGATTGATTCGAGGCCTGTTATGGAACAATATAATGAACTGCTGCGGATTTTGGGTCAGTTTACTCAACATGATTTGAAAATGGATGAATCTATTGCAGTTTCATATATAATTGATAAAATGTCTTCTTCTTGGAAAGACTTCAAGCATACCTTGAAACATAAGAAGGAAGAGTTGACTCTGGTTCAACTCGGTAGTCATTTCATGATTGAGGAGTTGCTGAGGGCTCAGGAAATTGACAAAGTCAATGATAAAAACGTAGCAGGTTCCTCTTCCGTTAATATGGTAGAGGAAAGTGGAACAGTTAAGCAAAATTACAATGCTAAAGGTAACAAACGAAAATTTCAAGGAAATAAGAACAAAGATCCAAACAAACAGACAAAATTGTCATGTTGGAAGTGTGGGAAACCTGGTCATTTAAAGAGGGATTGCCGGGTGTTCAAAGGAAAGAACAAGGCTGGTCCAAGTGGGTCTAATGATCCTGAAAAGCAACAAGGTCAGATTGTAGTGAATAATTTTAATTCGAATACGAATTCAAATTATGTATCACTAATATATGATGCATTCTATGTGCAGGATGATGATGTTGCTTGGTGGTTTGTGATGCAATCCTACCCCGCAAAGGCATTGGATAGAAAACTCCAAGTAGATTGGGCCAGAGATTCAAGAGAAGGCCCTAGGATTCTTATGAGCCTTAGGGTAGATTTCGGGCCCATGGGCTAAGTACGAGCCCACTTATCTTTGTAAATATTAGATTAAGGTTTCATTATTTTTGGGACTTGTATTTAGGGCTCCATAATGTAGGTAGGGTACCCTAGAAATATAGGATTTTTCAGCCCTTGTATTTTAGGGCACCTAGACTAGTTTTTGTATTAGGGGTAGTTTTGTAATTTCACATGCACTAAGTGGATATTTTGATGCAATCCTATCCCGCAAGGGCATTGGGTAGAAGACTCCAAGTAGATTGGGCTAGAGATCCAAGGGAAGGCCCTAGGGTTCTCATGAGCCTTAGGGTAGATTTCGAGCCCATGGGCTAAGTATGAGCCCGCTTATCTTTGTAAATATTAGAATAGGTTTTTCCTTTGGTTGGGCCTTGTATTTTGGCCATTCTAGTAGTATAGGGTTTTAGCCTTGTATTTCGGGGCATTTTGAGTAGTCTTTGTTGTAAGGACTTTTTTTTTGTATTTTCATGTTTTTTGTCATGGGGGTGAGCTTAGCTATTATTAGGGGTGTGTAGCTAAGTTCTAGCTTCTCATCTCAAGGAGGTGAGCTTAGCTATTAGAGAGGTATGTGTAGCTAAGCTCTAGCTTCTTTAGGAATCTTCTTAAGGAAGCTTCTCAAGGAGGTGAGCTTAGTTATGAGAGGGGTGTGTGTAGCTAAGCTCTAGCTTCTCAAGGAAGTTTTCTCAAAGAAGCTTCTCAAGGAAGTTTTCTCAAGAAAGCTTCTCAAGGAAGCTACCTAGTCTATAAATAGAAGCATGTGTAACACTTGTTGTAACTTTGATGAATGAAAGTCTTATGAGACACACTTCAAAGTTCCACTTCTCTCCCTCTTTTATTCCTTCAATTTCGTGCTCCCCCCTTCTCTCTTTCTTTTCCTCCATTGAAGCATCATCTCCAAGCTTCTTATCCAAGGCTCATCTTGGTGGTGAAGCTCCTTCTTCCATGGCTTATTCCTTAATGGATGGCGCCTCCTCTCACCTCTTTTCCTTTGTCTTCCGCTGCATCTCCATGGTGGAAAATCACCATTAAAGGACCCCATTGAAGCTCAAAGATCCAGCCTCCATAGAAGCCCCACAAGCAAGCTTCCATCAAGTGGTAATCAGAGCACAAGAGCTTCAAGTAGGTGCTCCTTAAACCTCCATTATTTTTTTTCTTTACCTTCTCTTCCATTGTTGTTTCTTCATTTTTCTCCATGTATCTCCTCACATGTCTTGTTCTAAATGTTGTTAACATGATTCTTTAGATTTTCCACCGATTAAACTTGCTATAGAAGTTAGATTTGATTTTCTATGGTTAAAATTTCTTGTTCTTGTTCTTGAACCATGAATTGTGTTGAGTTTAGGTTCCTTTGAGTTTTGTCTTGTTATTTTTTGTGGCTGAATCCTAAACCATAAAATTCTTACAAAAATATTAAAGTAGAAGAAAACCTCAAAAATCTAGAGTGACTTGTTCACCTATTGTAGTTTTGTCATAGAAGTCATGTCTAGTCATGAAACTTGTCACATAAGATTTCTTATGTTGTGCTGAATTTTATTTTCTTGTTTCTTTGTCTAACTCATTTGTTCATGAGTGTATGAAATTCTTTTAGCCTATTATTTGATTTGAGTCAAATCTTTCATGTTAATTAGTCCTTAACATGTTCATGCAAAATTCTTAGAGAGTCTTTGATTGTGAACCTTTTCTTGAACTTTTAGGTTTCCTTATGATTGTGTCTATTGTGAATTTGAGTTTTGGTGATTGAATTGCTGGCTGAAATGTTGATCCTAAGTGAATATTGAACTCCTAAAACTGTGGTAAACAATCCTAGTGAGTTCAACATACATAGGAAGGTTGAAAGTAAGTCCAAGGCAATCAATATACCATGCTTAAAGAAACAAATCGCTGGTGCTGGCAGCTTGGACATACAAAATTGTAAAAATTACTGAGAATTGGTTACTTCGAATTTAGAGCTGAAATTTTTACTGAATTTTCTAGACATCTGGAAAAAAGTTATAAAAAAAGAAACAAGTGATTTGGATTAAAGGAAAAAATACGAAAAATCGCACAAGTTTGCAGGAAAATCAGTATCCAGAAAAAAAAGGTGAAAGGGAAGGGTGCTTGTTGGTTTGGCTCAAAATTTATTCTATAATTGGAAATTTCAATTCAAAATTAGTGTGAAGACAAGTGCCAAAGCTATAGTTTTGTTGAGTCTTTTTTTTTTCAGTTTTTTTTACTCTACTCTAGAGCCATTCTAAGTTTCTCTTTGAGTCCTAGCTTGCTTCTATGTCCTTTTCATTGCTTTAATTGTTGAATAATCCTTGAAAAATTGTCTTGTTAAAACTCCATTGGTTTAGCTTTCATTTTATTTTTTTTGGTCTTTGGTTATTGCTTGTCTCTTTGTTTCCTTGTTTGTGGGTTGCCATATAGGAATTGGAAGGAGGATTGGTGCCATCCCTTGAAGAATTTGAGTCCAGAAGTAAGGGGCCAACCACCTTAAGAGCTATTGGACTAAGAAGCACTCCAAATTGAGTGAATCACCAAAGAGAGAACAACCACCAAAATTGAGGACCGTTTTGTAATTTTGTAATTTGCAATTTACTTACCTTCATTGCTTTCAAGTTTTTGTAACAAAAAGGCCTTTCATTGGAAGTGTGTTGGGAGCCTCCAATAGGTTACCAAACTTCCATTTGTGTGTAATAATTTTAGGCAATTTTTACTTAGGAACCAACATGAGTCATCATTCATCTAGTGTTAATGGCAAGGGTACTAGTCATAAAGACCCTTTATCTAGAATCTTAGATGAGTTGAGTTCCTTCAAGTTATGGAAAGAAAAACAAGAGAGAAAAGAAAAAGGAAAAAAAAGAGTGGAAGAAATAAGTCAAGATGAAAGAAAGAAAATAAGAGAGGAAGAAAGAAGAAAAATAATGAAAGAAATGAAAAGAGAAAAACATGCCTCCTATAGTAGTCATAACTCTTGCAAGAGCCTAAGTGAAGAACTTCGTGACTATTACGAAGGAAGGCATAGGTCACATCTTAGACCTCACTCCCATAGAAGAGAAAAGGAAAGAAAGCCTCAAGAGGCTAACATTAACCTCTCATACTTCCATGGGAAGGACAATGTAGAGGCTAACTTAGATTGGGAAATAAGGGTAGAGCAACAACTTAAAAAGAAGTCTACTTCAAAATCTTATGGCTCTCACTCTTATCCAAAGAAAGACCAAGGTCAAGGCATCTTAGGGGTGACACCTTCTAAGCCCAAAGATGATAAGGGGAAGGCAATAGAAAAGCAAGCCCCTAAGGCTAGTATGCAAGAGAAAACTAGCTCTATAAAGTGCTTTAAATGTCTTGGAAGAGGACACATTACTTCTCAATGCCCCACCACAAAAACCATGATTATGAGGGGCCAAGACATTTATAGTAGCCAAGATGAGGCTACTACTTCACCTTCCTCTAGTGAAAGTGAAGAAGCAAAATGGGAAGAATCTAGTGAAGAAATCTACCCCCAAGAAGATGGACAACCATTAGTGGTTAAAGAGAAGTGTAAGGAGGTAAGTGTCTCCTCCAAGAGGTTAGCTAAGAAGGAAACTCATTTTACAATAAAGTCAAACATTAAAGAAACTTTTCCTCTTAGACAACCTCCACATTTTCTCTTTTGTAAAAAGACACTTGCTAGCATTGCCACACCTCTTGGGCTTGGGTTTATTCCTCAAGTAAAGAAGTTGTTGGATGAGGGTTTGGTTCGCAAGAGCTTAAATCCTTGTGCTTTTTTGGTGCCCAAAATAGGTATTATTAGGCACCAAGTCCCTAAAATAGGTGGTATGATGAATGTTTTGAGTGGTGCAACCCTCTTTTGTAAAATCACTCGTACACCTAACATGTTCATGGTGTGTGTACATAGGGACCCATTAGGTAGGTTTGTTCTTATTTTTAGTTTCAATACAAACTTAGGTACTCATATGGGACACCTTAGGTTTGTCATACTTTTTGGTAGGAATAATCAATATGAAAATACAGAAAAAGGTATGTTTAATTGCGTTACTTTTCTTAATTTTTCAAATAGTGATCAACGGGTTCCCATGAACCCTAAGAGAATAAAGGTCATTCCTGAGTGGCCCACTCCACCAAGTATAAGAAAAATTTGGGGCTTCCATGACTTAACAAACTTTTACAAAAGGTTTGTCCCATATTTTTCTATACTTGTAGCACCACTCATTGAGTTGGTGAGAAACCTTGTTCCTTCATGGGAAGATGCCCAGGAAATGGGTTTTCAGACCTTACCTTACTTCAACATACCAAACACCACTAATATATATGTTTTTGTTCTTTTTACAGGTGTTGAGGGAAGGAGCCCAGAGTATGAAGAACCTCGGGATTTGAGGTCAAATCCTTTCCAAGGTGGAGGGAATGATGCAATCCTATCCCGCAAGGGCATTGGGTAGAAGACTCCAAGTAGATTGGGCTAGAGATCCAAGGGAAGGCCCTAGGGTTCTCATGAGCCTTAGGGTAGATTTCGAGCCCATGGGCTAAGTATGAGCCCGCTTATCTTTGTAAATATTAGAATAGGTTTTTCCTTTGGTTGGGCCTTGTATTTTGGCCATTCTAGTAGTATAGGGTTTTAGCCTTGTATTTCGGGGCATTTTGAGTAGTCTTTGTTGTAAGGACTTTTTTTTTTGTATTTTCATGTTTTTTGTCATGGGGGTGAGCTTAGCTATTATTAGGGGTGTGTAGCTAAGTTCTAGCTTCTCATCTCAAGGAGGTGAGCTTAGCTATTAGAGAGGTATGTGTAGCTAAGCTCTAGCTTCTTTAGGAATCTTCTTAAGGAAGCTTCTCAAGGAGGTGAGCTTAGTTATGAGAGGGGTGTGTGTAGCTAAGCTCTAGCTTCTCAAGGAAGTTTTCTCAAAGAAGCTTCTCAAGGAAGTTTTCTCAAGAAAGCTTCTCAAGGAAGCTACCTAGTCTATAAATAGAAGCATGTGTAACACTTGTTGTAACTTTGATGAATGAAAGTCTTATGAGACACACTTCAAAGTTCCACTTCTCTCCCTCTTTTATTCCTTCAATTTCGTGCTCCCCCCTTCTCTCTTTCTTTTCCTCCATTGAAGCATCATCTCCAAGCTTCTTATCCAAGGCTCATCTTGGTGGTGAAACTCCTTCTTCCATGGCTTATTCCTTAATGGATGGCGCCTCCTCTCACCTCTTTTCCTTTGTCTTCCGCTGCATCTCCATGGTGGAAAATCACCATTAAAGGACCCCATTGAAGCTCAAAGATCCAGCCTCCATAGAAGCCCCACAAGCAAGCTTCCATCATATTTGATGTGTGTGGTTGGAAATAAATTTAATTGAATTGGTAGAAGCCCAATCCAATTAAATTTTAGAGGGGGAGGTGAGCATTTGCTTACTACACCCCATTGCCACATCATATAGTCACACTTTGTGCATGTCCTTCATGCTTTTCATGCCTCATGACACCTAAGCACACTTAGTGGAGAATCTTGGAATTGATCTTGGATTAGTGGGCTGAACCATAACTAAAATTCACTAATCATAATTAGTGAAATTTTGGCTCCAAAGTTTGGCTCCACAAATTCAATTTCAAATTCAAGTGAAATTTGAATTTCCCTCCAATTTTGTGTGACACTTAGGCTATAAATAGAGGTCATGTGTGTGCATTTTTTTTGAACTTTGATAATTTGAATATTAAACTTCAGATTTCAAAGCTCATTTGGAGCACAAAATTTCGTGCTCTTCTCTCCCTCTCCCCTCATTCATCTCCTTCTTCCTCCAAGCTCTTATCCATGGCCTCCTATGGTGGTGAGCTTCTTCTAGACTCATCTTCTCCTTGAAGTGGCGTCTCCTCTCTCTCTCCCTTTCTCCATTCCGCTGCCATTCATCTTCCAAGAAGCAAAGGAATCCATTGATGAAGAAGATCCTAGGCCTACAAGCTCCAATGGAGCTTGCATCAGTTTGATTCGGGAGCAACAAGCCATGTGTGCAAAGATCGTTGTTGGTTCAAGGAATTTAGACCAATCGATGATGGCTCTATTGTGAAGATGGGCAATGTTGCAACTGAACCAATCCTAGGATTAGGTTGTGTGAATTTAGTTTTTACTTCCGGAAAAAGTTTGTATTTGGATAATGTCTTATTTGTACTTGGTATTCGTAAGAACTTATTGTCTGGTATGGTTTTAAATAATTGTGGTTTCAAGCAAGTACTTGAAAGTGACAAGTACATCTTGTCAAGACATGGTTCGTTTGTTGGATTTGGTTATCGTTGTAATGGAATGTTTAAATTAAACATTGATGTTCCTTTTGTTCATGAATCTGTTTGTATGGCCTCGTGTAGTTCTATAACTAATATGACAAAATCAGAAATTTGGCATGCTAGATTAGGATATGTTCATTACAAAAGATTAAAAGATATGTCAAAAACAAGTATGATTCCTCCTTTTTGATATGAACATTGAAAAATGCAAAACTTGCATGTTGACCTAGATCACTAGGAAACCTTTTAAGGATGTTAAAAGTGAGACTAAAGTCTTAGACCTTATTCATAGTGATTTGTGTGATTTGCATGCTACTCCATCATTAGGTCATAAAAAATATCTTGTTACTTTTATTGATGATGCATCAAGGTATTGTTATGTATATTTATTAAATACAAAAGATGAAGCTCTTGATAAATTTAAAATTTATAAGAAAGAGGTAGAACTTCATCAAAATGGGCTAATCAAAACTCTTCGTACGGATAGGGGAGGTGAGTATTATGATCCGGTTTATTTTCAATCTACTGGAATAATACATCAAACTACAGCTCCCTATACACCACAACAGAATGGTGTAGCCGAAAGGAAGAATAGAACCTTGAAAGAAATTGTGAATTCCATGTTATCCTATTCGGGTTTAAGTGAAGGATTTTGGGGTAAGGCTATGTTGACAGCCTGTTACTTGTTGAACCGAATTCCTAACAAAAGGAATAAGGTTACCCCATATGAAATTTGGCACAAAAAGACACCAAATTTGAGTTATCTCAAAATTTGGGGATGTAGGGCTGTAGTCAGGCTTACAGAACCTAAAAGGAAAACCATAGGTGAAAGAGGTATAGATTGCATATTTATTGGATATGCTGAACATTCTAAAGCATATAGATTCTATGTGCTAGAATCTAATGATTCTGTTGCTGTGAAATCGGTTATAGAGTCACGGGATGCTATCTTTGATGAACAAAGATTTACATCTATACCTAGGCCAAAGGACATGAATTCCATGTTGAAAGTCTCAGTTAATATTGAGGATATACCTTCAACTAGTACTGAAACTAGAAAGAGTACGAGAGTAAGAAAGGCTAAGTCATTTGGTGATGACTTTCAACTCTATTTGGTTGAAGGGTCAAGGAATGATATTGAATTTCAATATCAATATTGCCTTAATGTTGAGGAAGACCCAAAGACTTTTAGTGAAGCAATGGCTTCAATGGATGTTGTATTCTGGAAAGAAGCAATCCAAAGTGAGATGGATTCCATCATGCAAAATAATACCTGGAAATTGGTTGACTTACCTCCTGGATGTAAGCCATTAGGATGTAAGATGATCTTTAGGAGAAAGATGAAAGTGGATGGTACTGTTGACAAGTACAAAGCCAGATTGGTTATCCAAGGCTTTAGGCAAAAGGAGGGTATTGATTTTTTCGAAACATATGCTCCTGTTGTTAGGATATCCACTATTAGACTGTTGTTAGCACTTGCTGCTATCCACAATCTGGTGATTCACCAAATGGATGTGAAAACTGCATTCTTAAATGGTGAATTGGACGAAGAGATATACATGAAACAACCTGAAGGGTTTGTTATGCCAAGAAATAAAAATAAGGTGTGTAAACTGATGAAATCTCTTTATGGCTTGAAACAAGCGCCTAAACAATGGCATAAAAAATTTGATGAGGTTGTGTTGTCTAGTGGTTTTGTTCTAAACCAAGCAGATAAATGTCTATACAGCAAGTTTGATACTCATGGCAAAGGAGTTATCATTTGTCTGTATGTAGACGACATGTTGATCTTTGGTACCGACCAAGATCAAGTTGATGAAACTAAGGCATTTTTGTCTTCTAAGTTTGATATGAAAGATATGGGGGAGGCGGATGTGATCTTAGGAATAAAGATCAAACGTGGAAACAATGGCATTTCCATCTCTCAATCACATTATATTGAGAAGATATTGGAGAAATTTAATTTTAAAGATTGTTCTCCGGTAAGTACTCCCATTGATCCTAACCTGAAGCTATTACCTAATAAAGGTGTAGCAGTGTCTCAACTTGAATACTCAAGGGCGATAGGATCACTCATGTATGCAATGATTAGTACTAGGCCTGATATAGCTTATGTTGTTGTTAAACTTAGTAGGTTTACAAGTAATCCTAGTTCTCATCATTGGCAAGCTATGAATAGAGTATTCAAGTACTTAAAGGGAACCATTGACTATGGTTTGACATATACTGGATTTCCTTCAGTTATTGAAGGTTACTCTGATGCAAGTTGGATAACCAATATGGAAGATTATTCATCCACAAGTGGTTGGGTATTCCTCCTTGGAGGAGGTGCTATCTCTTGGGCATCCAAGAAACAAACCTGCATTACAAATTCAACAATGGAATCTGAATTTGTAGCTTTAGCAGCAGCTGGTAAAGAAGCTGAGTGGCTAAGAAATCTGATCTATGAGATTCCATTATGGCCCAAACCTATACCTCCCTTGTCTATCAGGTGCGATAGTCAGGCTACTTTGGCTAAGGCATATAGTCAAGTGTATAATGGGAAGTCTAGACACTTGGGTGTTAGACACAACATGGTTTGGGAGTTAATCATGCATGGTGTGATATCAGTGGAGTTTGTGAGAACTCAGCATAATTTGGCCGATCATTTAACCAAAGGGTTAAGTAGAGATCTCGTGAAAAGGTCGGCTGTGGGATTAGGATTAAAGTCCATCTGAAATCTCTTATGTTAAGATACCCAATTCCCATCTAATATGACATTAGGTGCTGAATTCAATGTGGAAAGCTTAACATATAGAGATTGGAACACATCATCGAAAGTATCCCAAAAGGTATGTGTTCGGTTCTGTAAGTTAAGGAGGTTGGAGTATAACTCCTCAATGGTTCTTTTGAAAAATTGCATTTGCAGGTGCAAGAAAGAAAATAACTATCTATATAAGAATGAAGTTTAGCCGCTTCAAGAAGCTGGGACTTGGCTTTGATATGCTTATGAAGGATAGGGACACAGGCTAGTAAACTAGTGTCGAGCAAGAGTAATGTTATAAACTATTGTGCAGATTATCTTCATGTATTCATTATGAATAGAAAGGGTTCAATCCTTAGTGACACCCTGATATTCGAATATTTGAAACGTGTAATTTGCTAAGATGAAATTCAATCGTCACGATATTTCATCTATGCAGTAGTTTGTGGTATGTTATGACTTTGGTGATTTGATCGGTAATTACACTAAAATGGGGGAGGTTTGTTGGACATTTTAGTGTAATTGATCTCTTTATTATGTTAAAATAAGAGTGCACGCTTGTTTTAATGTAATAACGAGATGTTCGGTTTAGGCAAATTTTGGAAGTTACATGGAAGTTACTAAAACTTCCATCAACGGTTGGAAGTTACATGGAAGTTACTAAAACTTCCATCAACAACAATTTTTAAAAAGAAATAACTTCCATCAACCGCCAAAAAACCACCTTTTCTTTGATCATAAATAATCATTCTAGTTCAGAAAGCATAACGGGTGACAAAACATACAAGACCAAAACAAAACTCTTGAATTATAATCTTCTGATTTTATCCGATTGAACAATTTTGGTTGAACCCCGAAATTTGATTCAATTTGAAAGTGTTATACACGACTTCAGATTTATCCAGTATCATCTTGATTTTCAAATTAACCAAGATCCCTTTCAAAAAAATATTAACTGTTATCTCCCTTTCAATAAAATATTAACTGTTATCTAAGAAAAAGTGATTATTTTACCAAAAAAATATTAAAAAAAAATGAAAAAGTCTCCCAAAATTTTTCATGAATTGCAACAAGTACCTTTTCCCACAATTCCCTCAAGACTATTTAATGTATCAAGAGAAGCAGTGAGATTATTAGCCCAGATGTTCCTTCCATCCACCACGCCAGCAAACAAGTATTTTCCACTGGGAAATCCACCCTTGATTAGATCAAGAGTCTTAGTTCCACGGACTAAATCAAATCCAAATGCTGCAACTCCATTAAGAGCTGTGAGGGTCTGGTATGCCTCTACAGGAATGTCAGCAAAGTAGGTCTCAATAAGAACATTTAAACCCGATAGAGTAGATTCAAGTTCTACGTATGCTGCAGTAAGTGCTTGCAACGTTTGAGAGCCAAGGTCCAAGACAAGGATAGGTTCGTCAAATTGAATCCACGAAGCACCAGCTTGCTTAAGATCAGCCACAACTTCCCTGAGTTTGAGAAATAATTAACACAAAAATATAATCATAAAGGGAAAAATACTAATGAAGATGTGCTGCACACAATTTAAAGCCTTACCTATAGATAGCAAGGACTTTTGGGAGGAGAGAAAGAAGACAAAAGGATTTATCAACACCCTTGGCAGGTTTGGAGAGCACCAAGTATGATACAGGGCCAATGAGGACTGGAACTGTATCTACTCCAAGCTGGAAGAGACATTAGAAATTCAATGAGAATCTAGATATTGATAATATTTCATGCTCAGTCCAAAGGTAAAATAATTAAAACTATCACTTTAGGCCTACTAACATTTGTTATTAGTTTTTTAAAGTAAAAAATATTAGGCTAGGTTTCACATATCACTCTTTTCATTAAAGTAAAAAAAGAAATTTCAATTTTTACTTTAGTTCTCATGGGACGACCCGCCCTAAATATTAACCACTCAAAAAATCATAATGCTGCTCACACCCACAACTTAACTTAACTAAGCTCTAAGCTTTGTAAATAAGCAGATAACATGAATGGCTATAAAATTCATACCGCCTTGGCTTCCTTGTACTCATTCACTGCCTTGTGGGAAGCATAACTGAAATTCACATCAGGTCCCAACTCGGGGACAATAAAGTGGCTGGATCAATGCACATAAATCAATCAGGTCAGTCATGGCATCACCAGTAATTCCTTCGTTTTTAATTATAAAACTCCTTTTAGAAATTTATTTATTTCCTTTTATATTTTTTTTTAATTTTTAAATATATTATTTATTTATTTTCACTATATATCTTTACTTAATTATTTTTTTTCGAAACATTAATAAGAAACAATTAAGTGGACAGAGAGATAAGAAAAAAAATGTAATTTTGGCATGATAGTATAAATAATTGACAGATTTAATATAATTAACTAACTACTTTTCTTAAGAGACATGAATTAATTAAAATGATCTTATAATTAGGGACAAAAGGAGTAATAATCAATACAACAGAACCTAAGTTGCCACTTACTAGTTGGTGTCAAACCACTTGGTCATCTCCATGGTAGGCACAGATGCATTACCTCTGGCCATGGAGAAAAAGGTATCAAACCCTATTTCTTCGCTGTTCCATCCATATCTGGGTGGAACGGCGCCAAGCATGGCGGTAGTATCAAGCACCTGATCGTAGTATGAGAAAGTGTTGTTGGGGATGTACTTGATCCCAGCATCAATCATCTGCTTCCAAATGGATGCCCTGAGATCAAAAGCCACCTTCTTCAAATCATCGGCACTGCTCTTTCCATCCCAGAATGACTCCAATGCAAACTTCAGCTCTCTCTTGGGGCCCATGCGGGGGTATCCAACAATATGAGAAGCCATTGTTCTGGCACATCAAATCAAATTTCAAACCAAAGAAAGTTAATTTGTTTATGTATCTAAAAATAATTCTCTTATGAGTCTTGTTATCCCTATACCAAACATTTCACATGTTGCATTCCATACATAACCATGACTAAAACTATTGATTAACATTATGTATCAAATGATTCAAGGTTTCAAATTATGATCCGCAACGTCCATATTATCATGGTTTCGGAGGTCTCCGCAATTGCATCACAACTGCATCATTGGCTGCATTTGCCTACAATTTAAAACCTTGGATTGCTTAACAATTTAATCGATAATTTACTTATCACTAATAGGTGTAGCCATGTAGGTTAGGTGCAAAATTTTATGTGGAAAGCTCATTTTCTATGATTCATGAAAGATAGGCATTGAATTGATATTTATTGTTCAAAGAAAAAAGGCCCCCAAAACACAACAATTCAGATTCATTCTTAGATTTGCCCCTTAAAACAACAACAACAAATCTGAAAAACCAGAATCAGGAAAATCTTGCGGGAAGAAAAGATTTAAAGGACCTAAGTAAGCGTATAAAATTACCAGTATGGAGAACGAGATAAGGAATAAGAAATAATGATGATAACAGTAACAGTAGTATTAGTAGTAATAATAAAAAGTGCAGTTAGAGAAATACTAGAGAGCGAGGAAGGGAGGTAGATACGGAAGGTTAAGATGATATATTTAAGAAGAGAAGTGAATGTGTGAAAAGGAAAAAGAAGTTAGATGAACGAATGAGAGTGAGAGAAGGAGAAGAGGGTGTTGTACCCTTTTTTCGCGTGTGGTTATAGAGGGAGAGAGACTAGTTCTTTCTTTCTCTCTGGCTCGGTGAATGGAAACAGAGAGAAGGGCGCAAATAGAATGAAGTGCTCTAGAGTATTTCCTGCTAGTTTTGGATCCAGCTACTCCTACACTCCTGATGTCAGACTCGGACTTGGGTAAGTGACCGTTCCCTTTCTTCTTTCATGCACGCTAACCCACAAATTATCATTATTATTATGTTTAATTAGACTATTATTATTATTATTATTATACATCATTCCATCATAAATTATCATTTGAATTATTGTAAATAATTATTTTAAAAGTTAACAAATTTATAGTACATAATTGATTTTGATTTAATGATCGTATAAGATGATTTTTAATTGAGATGTACCTTGAACTTCTTATTGACACTTGAATAATCTCTCTACACCCCTCACCAGTCCATTTTTTAGGATAAGGCTGAAAATCAAACCCCATGGATCTTAATTAATGAACTCAAGTATCAAATAATCATTTATAACAATGACGAGATAAAATATTTACTTTTCCGACTTCTCAATAGGAAATACTTTTTGTTATTGAGAAATACTTTTTGTAATTAAGTTACCGTCATTGTTTAACATAACTTTATAAAAATAATGTTAGCAAAAACAATTATTTTTTCCATAATAGATATCAAAGGTAATCTTATTTGAGATTTTATTGAACATTAAATATGGGCATTTTATGTCATCTTCCAGTGTTGTTGCTAACAAGAGTTGTTTCAAACTTAAGCAATATTATTTAACAAAATTATCATTATAGTGAATGACATAGCATTGTTTATATAGCATAGCTTCATGTCATAAAGATGTACACAAAAGTCATTATTTTCAATAGAGGTTGATGGAGAGGTACCAACATAAAGAACAAGAGTTATATATATGATTTTTATTAATGTGGTAAAAGCATATTATCAAATGGTAAGATAAGTGTTGGTAATGTAACACCTCAAATTCTTTTTTCTGAAATATAGCTTTAAAATCATGTAAATAATAAATATTGTGAAATATGCACCATTGAATTAGTTTATATTTATGAATTGTTAAAATATCTCAATATATGCATTTTTTTCTTTTGGGAAAAGAAGGAACACACACACACACACATATATATTACTCTTGATTAAAACGTGTACATATAATTAAAAAGCTCACGAATAAAAGGTATTGTCAAAATGCGTTCTCTAAAAAAACATTTCAAAAGTTGTTGTCATTTTTCTTCTATCCTTACACAACGCTATAATAAAGTATAAATCATAAAGAAATAACTTGCACAAATTAAATGATGATAAAGTGTAAGAAATACGTAAACATATATGTTGAGCCTCAATGATCCTTAAGATTTAAACATAAGTGTAACAAAATCATTATAACTATTGGTAAGAAAATAAAACATCCACCACCCCTCAAAATATTACACAGTATCAACAAAAGGTTTAGTACAACAAAATGTTACGACAATGAGTATAGAGATCTTCCCACTCCAAATATACATCAAAAAAGGAAACAATCCTACACTTAGAGCAGTCACTACTCAAGACCCACAAACTACCTAGGACGAAGTCATATACTCGGAAGGGTCACTCTCGTGTCCCGAGGAATCCCATTCCTCAACAGACGGAACCATTTCTTCCTCAAATATCTCTTCACCGATGACATCCCGATAGAAAGTGATCTTGGACGACGTGAGATCCTCATCATTGCTAAAATCTCCCACATCCTCGTGGACTTTAGCAACTATATCCCGATGGAAGGTAGATTTAGTAGGCCTCCCATTGGCATCATGCCTAAAGAATTGCTACGAGAATCGCAACAGGTTGTCCGGCTGCACAAATACAAAGTAAGCGTAGTGGGAAATGATATGGTTAATATCGCATTGAGGGGTACTGATGAGAATCCTGAAACTGGCCAAATACAGGCTAAAGGCCCAAGTGAAGAAGGACAAAGCCCCTGAGTGGAGAAGGATGAAGGCCCAAGTGGAGAAGGATGAAGGCCCAGAGGCAGAAACACTATCAAGACTATTAATTGTTGTTGAAGGTCCAAACTAATTTGAAGGCCTAAGTTAAATATGTTTTTTAGTTATAATTTTTATTTAGTGTAATTTTGGCCCAAATTGTTTAGAAGGTCCATGTCTATTTTTATCTTTTGTTCTGATACACTATAAGTATTGGTTTTTGTTTTCAATAAAAAAAGACTTTTTGGCATTTTCATAAAAAATTGGTGAGAGCTTCTCTCTGGGTTCTGATGCAATCCTACCCCGCAAGGGCATTGGGTAGAAGACTCCAAGTAGATTGGGCTAGAGATCCAAGGGAAGGCCCTAGGGTTCTCATGAGCCTTAGGGTAGATTTCGAGCCCATGGGCTAAGTATGAGCCCGCTTAGCTTTGTAAATATTAGAATAGGTATTTCCTTCGTCTGGGCCTTGTATTTTGGCCATTCTAGTAGTATACGATTTTAGCCTTGTATTTCAGGGCATTTTGAGTAGTCTTTGTAGTAAGGACCTTTTTTTTGTATTTTCATGTTTTTGTCATGGGGGTGAGCTTAGCTATTATAGAGGGTGTGTAGCTAAGCTCTAGCTTCTCATCTCAAGGAGGTGAGCTTAGCTATTAGAGAGGTATGTGTAGCTAAGCTCAAGCTTCTTTAGGAATCTTCTTAAGGAAGCTTCTCAAGGAGGTGAGCTTAGTTATGAGAGGGGTGTGTGTAGCTAAGCTCTAGCTTCTCAAGGAAGTTTTCTCAAAGAAGCTTCTCAAGGAAGTTTTCTCAAGAAAGCTTCTCAAGGAAGCTACCTAGTCTATAAATAGAAGCATGTGTAACACTTGTTGTAACTTTGATGAATGAGAGTCTTGCGAGACACAACTCAAAGTTCAACTTCTCTCCCTTTTTCTTCCTTCAATTTCGTGCTCCCCCCTCTCTCTTTCTCTCCCTCTTTCTTTTCCTCCATTGAAGCATCCTCTCCAAGCTTCTTATCCAAGGCTCATCTTGGTGGTGAAGCTCCTTCTTCCATGGCTTATTCCCTAGTGGATGGCGCCGCCTCTTACCTCTTCTCCTTTATCTTCCGCTGCATCTCCATGGCGGAAAGTCACCATTAAAGGACCTCATTGAAGCTCAAAGATCCAGCCTCCATAGAAGCTCCACAAGCATGCTTCCATCAAGTGGTATCAGAGCACAAGAGCTTCAAGTAAGTGCTCCTTAAACCTCCATTAATTTTTGCTTTACCTTCTCTTCTATTGTTGTTTCTTCATTTTTCTCCATGTATCTCCTCACATGTCTTGTGCTAAATGTTGTTAACATGATTCTTTAGAGTTTCCACCGATTAAACTTGCTATAGAAGCTATATTTGATTTTCTATGGTTCAAATTTCTTGTTCTTGTTCTTGAACCATGAATTGTGTTGAGTTTAGGTTCCTTTGAGTTTTTTCTTGTTATTTTTTGTGGCTGAAACCTAAACCATAAAATTCTTACAAAAATATTAAAAGTAGAAGAAAACCTCAAAAATCTAGAGTGACTTGTTCACCTATTGTAGTTTTGTCATAGAAGTCATGTCTAGTCATGAAACTTGTCACATAAGATTTCTTATGTTGTGCTGAATTTTATTTTCTTGTTTCTTTGTCTAACTCATTTGTTCATGAGTGTATGAAATTCTTTTAGCCTATTATTTGATTTGAGTCAAATCTTTCATGTTAATTAGTCCTTAACATGTTCATGCAAAATTCTTAGAGAGTCTTTGATTGTGAACCTTTTCTTGAACTTTTAGGTTTCCTTATGATTGTGTCTATTGTGAATTTGAGTTTTGGTGATTGAATTGCTGGCTGAAATGTTGATCCTAAGTGAATATTGAACTCCTAAAACTGTGTTAAACAATCCTAGTGAGTTCAACATACATAGGAAGGTTGAAAGTAAGCCCAAGGCAATCAATATACCATGCTTAAAAAAAAATCGCTGGTGCTGGCAGCTTGGATATACAAACTTGTAAAAATTACTGGGAATTGGTTACTTTGAATTTTGAGCTGAAATTTTTACTTAATTTTCTAGACATCTGGAAAAAAGTTATAAAAAAAGAACCAAGTGATTTGGATAAAATTAAAAAATACGAAAAATCACACAAGTTATATCCTATCCTATTTTTTTTCTTTGTAATTTGTCCAGGTTCGTGTTTTGTCCTTGTTCTGTTATTTGTTTTCATGTTTGCGTTTTGTTGCATTCTTATTTGTGTCTTTGTTTCGTTCTTGTTCTTGTCACGTTTGTGTTCTTGTTCTTGTTTCTTGTGTCTTTCAGACTTTGTGTAAAAAAAAATCTGTTTGAGTTCTGTTTCAAGTAAAAAAAATTGTTTGAGTTCTGTTTCAAGTAAAAAAATAAATAAGCTGCATAAATTTTGAAAGAAAAGAAGAAAAAAAAAGTGGGTGTTTAATCTTTGAACACGAAATTGAGGCAGTTAGAGGCTTTTTCTTGGCAGAAAATCGTGTACCAAATCCCCTTATCTGGATTCTCCTTTGAATTCTGAGCGTTTTGATATATAGTGGGCCTCAAACGGACAACCGTAGCAAAAGTTATGAGCATTTGAAGTTTACTGGTCATATCTGTTATCTTATCTGTTATCTTATTTGTTATCATATCTGTTATCCAAATCAAAATTTGTTATCCAAATCAGATTTGTTATCCAAATCAAACCAAATCTAATATGTTATCCAAATCAATCCAATCTGCTATCCAAATCAAGTCTAATCTGTTATCCAAATCAAGTCTAATCTGTTATGCAAATCAAATCCAATATGCTATCCAAATCAAGTCTAATATGTTATCCAAATCAAATCTAAATCCAAATCAAGTCTAATCTGTTAACCAAAATCAAATCTGATTTATTATCCAAATTAAATCTGCTACACAGTCTGCGATAATTAAACTATCTTTCCTGTTATATACCTTATGTGTCTAATTTGATTCATTCAGGAACTTAAGAGGGAGTGAGTGGTAAAAGGCAAGAGTGAAAACATCACACAAAAGCCTATATTGAGAGCATCAAACACGAGTGAACTACCATCAAAGAGAGAAACACGTGAGTAGAGTGTGGTGAGGTCCCGAATCTTTTTTTAAATTACTACAAAATTCTTTGTTCCTTAATCATGGCAGGAGCTGGTGATAATGGTGGTGTATATCATCAACTGGACGGATCTCAGCGCTTATTACTGGACGCGATGACTACACAAATGCAACATTTGTTGAACCGTAACAATGAAGAGCTCTACAGGCGAATAGTCAAATCTTCCTTGTTTATTCTTAAACCTCTATCCCCTAGAGAAGTGTGTGATGACCAAATTAGAATGAGAGAAAAGAGAGAACAAGAGAAAGAAAATAGTGAGGCACCACAGAGGATTAGGAAAAAGAAGAGTGATACACCCGAGGGAAAGAGTGATACACATAAAAGAGAGAGTGATACACATGAGAGAAAATTTAATTATTTTGCAGAGGCGAGTGAAGTGAGGAAAGTGTTACCTGCTCATGAACCACTCTATCTACAGTATTACAAAGACAGTAAAATTTCTACTGATAATTCTAATGAGTTTACTATTTCTATTTCTCCTAGTGTTCAACCCTTATTGCAGGAATTTAAAAATGTCTTTCCTAAGGAGATTCCTCATGGACTGCCACCTTCAAGAGGCATAGAACATCAAGTTGATCTCCTTCTCAGAGCTTCATTGCCTAATAGGACAACTTACAAAAGCAATCCCCAAGAGACTCAACGTAAGGATGCACATGCCAAAGTTGAGTATGTGAAAAGATTGTATGACCAAGTGAAGGTGCAAATTGCAAAGAAGAATGAAAGTTATGCCAAGCAAGCCAACCAGAAAAGGAAGGAAGTGGTACTTGAACCCGGTGATGATCCTAGACATTTGAGGGCAAATGTTTTCCAAGAAGGAGGGAATGATGAGAATCCTAAAACTGGTCAAATACAGGCTAAAGGCCCAAGTGGAGAAGGACGAAGGACCAAGTGGAGAAGGACAAAGCCCCCGAATGGAGAAGGATGAAGGCCCAGAGGCAAAGACACTATCAAGACTATTAATTGTTGCTGAAGGCCCAAGTTAAATATGTTTTTTAGTTATAATTTTTATTTAGTGTAATTTTGGCCCAAATTGTTTAGAAGGCCCATGTCTATTTTTATCTTTTGTTCTGATACACTATAAGTATTGGTTTTTGTTTTCAATAAAAAAGACTTTTTGGCATTTTCATAAAAATTTGGTGAGAGCTTCTCTCTGGGTTCCTTGTTGAACCAATATCAGACTTGTCATACCCTAATTTCGTCCGGGGATTATTACTTGATGACATGCAACCTTTGGTTAGCCGCTTTGAGATACTTGGCGTCCTTTGTTGCACAATAAATGAAGTCCCTAGACGTGTTAGAAATCAAAAGGAAGCAGGCTAGCGCAATCCGTGAAATTCCGTGATGTGGCGGAAATCGAAAAGAGGTGTTTTTGCGTAATCCGTGAGTTTCCGTAACTCCTTCGAAAGCTAAAAAAGAGTAGATATATATTCCATAAGGATTCGTAACCTTGTGGAAGGAAAATAAGTATCGTTACGAAATTCATAAATTTTCGTAACGTTACGAAAAAAGAATTACCAAAAAAATAGAAGGGGGTGCATTTAGTAAAAAAGGGGGTACAAATAGCAATCTGGCCCACTTGGGCCTTCCAGATCCTTCCTCCAGAAGGTTGTTGCTTCTGGAGGAAGCAACCTTGCTCGCTTGGGCGAGCTGGGTGGCAAGCTCCTCCCCTATTTTGCTATAAATAGGGGGAGGAGTGAAGAAGAAAAGGGTTCAGCCTTCTTGGCATTTCGTATTCTCTTAAATTTGCTGAGGAAAATTGTTTCCGTGAAGAAAATCCAAGCCGAGGCGCTTCCGTAACGTTTCCGTGAGTAATTACGCGAAGATTCTCGATCGTTCTTCAAATATTCATTGTTCGTTCTTCGTTTTCTTCAGTCTTCAACGGGTAAGTACTTCAAACCGAGCTTTTCAATTCATTCTATGTACCCGTGGTGGTCCACATTTTGTTTCATGTATTTTTATTCTCGTTTTCATTCGCTTTCTATACCCCCTTTTGACGTGCTTCAGTCATTTATTTAAGTCACTTCTCGCCTAATCTAAAAATAAAATAAATTTCCACCGATCGTTTGAATTGTATCATTCGTTAATTTCTGTTAAAATGAATTCCGACCGTTCGGTCGTGCCGTAACCACATCGGAAATAAAAAAAAGAGGTAAAATAATAATATAATAATCGGAAAAAGTACCTTTTAGTAAAATAAAGCGAAAAATCAATCAGACATTTTCTCTTTGGGATTTCTCATTCTTAATTGAATTGACTAATAACTAAAGTGAAATTAAGGCTAAAATCAACTCGCCTAGTCAAGCTCGTCCACAAAAAATAGGGTTTTCAAAGTTTATCATTTCAGTTTCTTACCAAGCAAAATGGATCATTTTTAAGGTCCAACGCCTTAAAATGATCACCTTTCAAGTAAAAAGAATCACTTGATTCACGCATAAGAAAGAACTACGTAGGTCTGATTTCCTCTTTGATGGAGGGTACGTAGGAGCAAAAGCCCCGCTTTTGTCGACCTCAAAAAATAAAAAGAAATAAAAGTTAAGGTAACACAATTTCCACAATTCTAAAAAATAGGCTGTTGTCCTTTGAGACAAACGTGAGAGGTGCTAATACCTTCCTCAAGCGTAAATACAACTCCCGAACTTAGAATTTTCATTGTGACCGGTTTCCTTCGGTTTTTCCGAAGTTTCCCACAAATAAACGTTGGTGGCGACTCCGCGCATCTTTCCTCCTTTGGAAAGCGCACCCGTGAGCCTCGCCCTCGCTCGCCCGCGAAGGGCACGTTGCGACAGTTGGCGACTCCACTGGGGACTATTTTTGTGTTAGGCCTATTTTAAGGAATTGTGGATTTGTGAAACCTTGTGTGTGCTTTTGTTGAATTGTGTAAAATGTAAATAACTGTTGTCTATTTCGCATTCTTTACACTGCATTCTAAGCACCCATGGGTTTGAGTAAAAAAGGGCCCTATACCCGGGTTCATGGGAATTTAAGGAGTGGAGGTGAATCTATCATCATGCTAGCTCTCCGACTTGCTTGATAATAGTGAAACCTCGTCTAGAGCTTTCTCTCTTTATAATGTGTTGTTGCTAGTATTCCATACCGCCACAATATTATTATCTTGAGTGATAATACCTCTAGAGAACGGCCATGTGAGTTATGAATTGTTGGGAAGTAATTATTAGAGACCCCTAGATATTGTCCTATAGGTTCCCAAATAGGGGCAAAGAGCAAACACGCTCCTGTGCCATTCGTTCTCATGCATTTTTGGTTTATAGTTTTTGCTAGTGATGTTTGGTTTCTTTAGAGTAATACGTAACCTTTTTAATGCTACGTTGAGGCGCCATCATGCCCAAAATGTAGCATTAAAATTGGGTCTCTGCGGTCTCGTATGTATGAATTACCCCTTTTTCTTGTTTTCTTTCCGTTTCATGCATACGCATCGCATCATTCATGTCGGAGTCTTGATCCACCCCTTTTTTAGGTAAATGATGGGGACAAATCAAAACGGCAAAAGGTTTTATCAAGTCAAGGTTAAAAGTCTAGATGTCACTAGCCTCAAGGAATTAGGACGATTGATGGGACCTCTCCAAAGGCAAGCCTTCCGCAAAGTGTACGGGAAGATTTTAGATTTGGCCGCAGCGGAGGTATTTACGAAAGCTGTCGTATCCCTCGCCCAATACTATGACCAGCCGTTGAGGTGTTTCACGTTTGGGGACTTCCAAATGTTACCAACTATTGAAGAGTTTGAGGAAATATTAGGATGCCCTCTTGGGGGGAGAAAACCGTATCTTTTCTCCGGCTTTCTTCCTTCCTTGAGCAAGATTGCAGCTGTGGTTGGTGATTCAGCAAAAGAGTTGGATCGCACGAAGCAAACTCGGAACGGCGTAGTGGGCCTGCCTCGGAAATACTTGGAAGGTAAGGCAAAGGATATGGCGAGCCAAGAGAAGTGGGGCCCGTTTGCAGATATTTTAGCTTTGCTGATTTTTGGGGTTGTCCTCTTCCCGAACGTCGACGGTTTGGTAGACTTAGCCGCCATTGATGCTTTCCTCGCATATCACCATAGCAAGGAAAGTCCAGTGGTGGCTATCTTGGCAGATTTGTTTGACACCTTTGACCGGAGGTGTGAGAAAAACAGTGCGCGGATTGTCTGTTGTTTACCCGCTCTCTGTGTGTGGTTGATTTCACACCTATTCCAACAAGACACGAGACACCCGTGTCCGCTTCAAAGCTATCGCTCATGCGCCGAAAAAGGAAGAGTCGATTGGGACCAACATTTGGCTGGGATAGGGGGCAGCGCGATCAATTGGTTTCCTCGTTGGAAGGAAGGCAAGGAAGGAGTTCTTTTCTCGTGTGGGGACTACCCTAATATTCCATTGATAGGGACTAGGGGGTGTATTAATTATAATCCGCACTCGCCATAAGACAACTAGGGTACCCCATGAGGGGAGCGCCAACCGAAGAAAGTCTCTCGCCTTTCCTTGTGAGGAATCTAGGCGCACAAAGTCTCAAGGCGATACAAAGAGTCCACAAGGCGTGGAGAAGTCCGTTGAGGAAAGACAAGGAGCTTAGGGGCATCCGTAATGGCGTCATCGGAGGTTATCATGGATGGCTAAGAATTCACACGCGAGGGTTAGATTGCTCTCAAGTACAA